>NC_083764.1:58417664-58492664 GCF_963514075.1 Conger conger | reverse complement strand
AATGACTGCCAGGTCATGGGCGATGAAACACAGCAGAGAGCATCTTCAGTATTAAACCTGTCCCATACCTCCAGTTAATCCATCCAATTACAAACCACAGAGTATGTCATATTACTGAAGTATTAACTCATCGCTTTGTTATTTGGCTTTTCAAATATACTATATATATATATATATATCCATCCATCCATCCATTATCTGAACCCGCTTATCCTGAACAGGGTCGCAGGGGGGCTGGAGCCTATCCCAGCATACAGGGGAATCACAATTTAAAGGCGTTTTATAGTATGGTCTGTATTCTGTACAGATTCAATAGTACAGAGCAATGAGGAAGTGTGATTGAGTGAACAATGAGGGGAAAGTACTTCCTATTAACATGTTCAGACTTAATTCTTAGGTATTGGGATAATACAATAACGCAAGTAATGGCTCTATGGATTTCAATGAACAATTATGAACAGGAAAAAACAAGCAACAGTTGCCATTACCTTGGAGAAGAAGACTAATGCAGCGTGGAAATGTAATTGTTTATGCTTTCTTTGAGCTTGGAGGTACCAGGCGTATACACCTGCCGCTCAGAAGATACGTGCTGACACATTCTAATTGAAATGATTTAACTCAGTTAGAATACAATGCAATGTCATGGGCATATTGTTGGGGCCGCAATACAATTATTGTCACAGGAGCGTTGGGGCTGACACACTCCTGGCGTAATTGAAAGAAGCGTTCCTTTTCTTCTCAGTGGTTAATACCTGATTTACCGGCGGCCATGTCCCTCAGTGTCCATGCCGTTCCCTGACTTTAAATTGATATTAATCTCCTTAGGGTGCATTCTAAAAACATTCATTATTTTGCTATTCAATTATTTCTGTAATGATATAAATGGATTGTGGATTTTCATATTAAGAAAACTGCTTAATTATGCTTTTTGAGCCAGAATGGCTGAAAGGCCATTGTTTCCTCCTCAATAAGCATATGAAACATGAGTCAGGTAACTGGCTCCTGATTGCCATTGTGTTTCCCTTCTGCTTGCTTCCTTCTTCCTTCTCAGGCCAGGAAGACGTAAAGAAAAAGGAAGACTTTTTTTCTTTCATTCCTCCTTTTATGTCCACCACGTAGCTCTGGAAAACAACTCCTGAAACTCCCCATACACTCTCAGAAAAAAAAGGCTCTCTGGCTTGTCTACATAAGGGAGCCCTTTTCAGTTTTTTTTTTTATGGAAAGCTTCCAGATTGAACCATATTGCCTGACAAAGAACCTTGAACTAGATAGGGTTCCTCTACGGAGACACAAAGAAGCCTTTTGGAACCCTTTCTTCTGAGAGTGTACTGACTGGTTACAATGGATCTGGCAACGATGCATTTTTCTCAAATTCAGCGCATTTATTGGTCATACTCATAAATAGATGAGTAAGCTGAAATGTAGGCCCAGCAAGGCTACTGATCTTGCTTTTCTGTGTAAATAAATACTTTGCCACACATCTGTGATGTTAATGGTATTATTATTATCAAGATTTATTTTTATATATTTCTGCCAGTGCGGCAAACATAACTTGTTCGATGCCTCAGTCACCAAGCCTCTAATTATGTGATAAATGCTGTATATTACTGAAATACTAATATAGTAATACTGAGCACAATTACAATGACTAAATATGAAGGGAGAGGTTTTTAAGCATTAAACAGTCAATGTAATTGATCCATGTTTTAACTGCTATTATTTTTTATGAATCTCAGTTGTATTTATTTGCATATTATTTTATTTATAAGAATATAAAAATTATTTACAGATATCACAACTTGAAAGGTCAGTATTCAGTTTAAAAATATTTTTTTTTTGCCACTGTACAAAGTTGATTTTCATTATCATCCTAATGGTGGAACATCAGAAAGAGGAATGGGAGTGTTCACTGATCTGCTTTTGACTGGATTAATTTCTTACTAATTGGCATGTGATTTTACTGCAAGAAAAAGATAATAAATCAATAACTTTAATCTTATTTTAAAATACTAATCCTCTGTAATCTTATGGCAATGTGGTTTTGCTGCAGTTCAATTAAAACCTCCCCACATTATGGCTAACACCAATCATGCGACAGTTCTGATGGAGATACAGAGATAGTTACTTCATAATTCATAAATAAATAATTTATTATATGGCTGATTACAACAGCGATTGGCTGCCATGCAAGGCCCCGACCAGCTCGTCAGGAGCATTTGGGGGTTAGGTGTCTTGCTCGGGGACACTTCGACACAGCCCGGGCGGGGATCGAACCAGCAACCCTCCGACTGCCAGACGACTGCTCTTACTGCCTGAGCACTGCCCCCTCAGTTAGAATATTGTGCCCCCGTAGTTTTGTATCCATATTCTGTCACATAAGCTTCCCCCTCCCTCATGCTCACCCGATTTGTTGTGTCTGAGCGCTTTATTCATGCAACTCTGGGGGAGGCATCAAAGGTAGACTTTAGAAGTTGTAAACATTTTACCAGTGGAAAAACAACTACTTGTGATTGGCCTTCCCTATAGAAGGGCGGGTCAATTTACTTTCAAAGTTATGTTCTCCTGATTCTAATATTGAGTTCATGATGGATATTGTGGCCTCCCAGAGGGCAAAACCTTCAGAGCTGGGGACCTGGTGAAACCACTGCTGGACTTAATCTCGGGAGATTTTGTAGAAGTTTGCTGTCGCATGGCAGTTTCTACAGACTGAAATCACCAGATCTAGAGAACAAAAAGGGACTACACAGAACATTCTGGATAGATACTCCGGGCCTCTAACAGCAATGCTTACCGTGACGACGGCATTGATGCTGCGATTAACATGCAGAGCATCCACGGCAACTTGTGAGAACTCCTTTTCAGAACATTGGAAAATGTATTCAGCGGGCACAGACGGAGAATGTTCCACAGGAGGAAAGCACAGCTGATTCAACTGGCATTTGAGAGGGACCTTACTGGCAAATTCCGTGGGGAGAGTAACCAGAGACTGCTGAGGAGGTTCAACACGGCATCATGGCGGCTGCCACCCTTTTGAATCAGGTTAAGAACAGTCTGGTTGGGCTTGTATTATTTTGTAGCCTTTTGGAAATGTGTGGGAAATGTCAGTTATAAACGGAGGCATTATTTCATCATTGGCATTGCTGCCAAGAAGGGGATGTGATGTTAATGTTGTTTCATATGGCAGAATAGATGCTGTGCATTACATCGACGAGGGTGGGCAGACCTTGACCAATCTCATACGCAGCATATTATGGCACTAACATGCTGGCTGCCAGCTGAGTCCAAGCTGCATTCTACCAATACCATTCTCGAGCCGGTCGTGAATTGTCCATGTTTTTAAAGTGGTGCAGTAGCCTGTATTGTGCGTGGCTGCAAATACATTGTGTGTAATTGTACTTTAGATTATTATCCCTCCTGTGTTATCAGCAAGAAAAAAAATAGTTGTGCCCCCCTCAGTCATTTCTGATGCCCCCTTGACTAGTTAATCCTACCATTGGGCCTGGACAGAATGAGGGGCTCAACCAATACATGCTGATGGCATGCAGTATACTTCCTTTGATGCGAATATTCTTTACCGTAATGACAGTCCATTTCATTTACATACCATATGCGACCTCCAATAGAAATGACAGACGACAGATGAAAAGCAATTATTTTCTAAGGTAGTGTTGAAGGCTGTTGCATATATTTCGTTGGTCGTCATTACACAAAGCAATGCTCTAAATAAGTTTTTGAATGTTGAATTGAATTTCCTGTTACAATCCGGTGTATGTGAGAACTGTCTAAACAAAATAGATTTTCATTGATGTAATTGAATGGAATCCACGTTCTAACACTTTCTGGATTTATTCTCACAACGTCAAAGAGAGCTAAATTGTTTTTATTGAAGCATACCCAGGATCTTGCACATGATTTTTTAAATCAAATTTGCTGAAAATACCCACATTTTTCTTTGTTGCCTAGAGTGTAAACAGTATGGGTAAATAGATTTTCAATTTATTATGTAAATTTGATTTTCATATATTACTATGTGCAATGAGCTATTGATATACAATTCTTTAGAAACAGCATATGTTATAGAGAACACAATTTACAATCAGTTTATTAGCTTTAGAAAGGGTTTAAGGAACCCTAGTGAGTGGAATAAAAAGCAATAGTAATGCATTTATAGTTATTTTTCTTTTTTGTAAAATCTTTCATGGGAAACAGGCCTTAAATATGAATTAATGATCAGGTTAATAAACACAGCAATGGAGAACAAATTATTTAATTATGGTTTATTTAGATGTTAAATAAATAGTTAGCACATTTTTAATGAGCATCTGTAAACACATAAATCATAAACAGGCCATATGTACATATATGCATTTATTACTTTTAAATAAATACATAAACTAAAGATATATTCATTTCCAAAGAGTTTATTATAATTTTGTAATCATTGTTCAGCAGACTTCAACATTACTGAACCATACAACCTAGGGCACATTTGTCTTATGGTGAATTTCTGTTGACATACTTTATATGTTTATTAGTGTAAACTTGGCCTCCAAGATCACTGCTTAGTCTTATTTTTTCAGGAAGCTCTGAAATTATGATGTTATACCCCAAATTAAACTTTTTAATATGCTCTGAAAGACAGCAAGAGAAGGATGGCATCTCTTAATGGGGTAACTCAGCTGAATCTATGGCAGAAAAATCGTAAATAAACCAAACCAAGGGTAATAAAAAAGTGATTTATAACGCATTTGAAATTAATTCACATTTATTCTGCTTCATTAAATTAGATGAGTGTACTCCCTTGCTAAACGGTATGACAGATCCATATAAAAATGATAAATCTGTCATGAAAACAATAACAGCAGAAATTAGGACAGAGCCAAGATGCCAACATCAGTTGGAACCCTTCTAATTTTGTATACATAGCGGGGCAGACTATGCCCACACACAAGAAGAGGGGAAATAATGCATCTGATAACATTACACACATATCCTTAATCCACATAACAAAAGCACCTGAACATCTTGAGCCCTACTTGCATGTACAGTATACCTCAAAACTGGGAAAGTAATAATTCTGTGTCAAAAGAATTACGACCAGAGAATTAGAAGGAGGCCAGTATCTGATGAGGTCACAGGTAAGGCTATAGTGCACTAATGACAGTAACAATACAGTATGTTTAAGCTTACCTGTGTTACTGGGGGCCAAGAAACAGGTTTCAGTCCTCTGGGAGGAATGGAAGGATGCTAAGTAGCTACTGGAATATTTAGCACATTTTAGCCGATGCATTAGACCTGGTCATTATTTGGAGATCTACTGTACATGGTTAAGGCTCCAGTGTACAGTATGTTATATACAGTGCACATTAGAAGGATATGGAGCACATTCTGTGTTTCCCCCCAATATTATTTCAGTATTTTGTATGACTTCTGATACCTTCCTGTGTACTATCTGACTATACAGATATAAAGAATCTGGGGTGATCCAAAGCAAGAACATACCATTCATGCAATTCCAAAGCAGCTAGAACATTGATAGACAGTGAAAAAGCTGTTGATAGAGTTTGATGGAAACCATCCCGTTTCATTCAATTGCCTTTTTGCACATATCTATGTGATCTAGCTTGTGTGCTGTGAGGAAAATTGCATTGTTGTCAAAAGTATAAGGCTGCTCCTATTAATAGTTACCTTTGGCTACCTTTAAAATGATAATAGTCATTATCCATAATAATGCAAATGTACTTTGGAAAGGCTTGTGAAAAACCTATGCTACTGAAAGACGCTGAAAATTATTCATTTATTGAGTACAGAGGCTCATAGCTCATATTGTACATAAAAACAATACTACTGGTCTTAAAAGCAGGCAAACACTGTTTTCATTGTAGAAACAACATACAGCAGAGTATGCAAAAAAATAAAAAAGAACACTTTGTTTTCATATCATGCCTGGCTTTGGGCTAGCCTGTAACCAAGTTTTAATATTTATGAACAACAAAAAATGCTCCTTTAAACATAATATTATACAACCCGACCACCTGACCTTGTCCTACCGGTGACTTTAAAATGATGTGGATGATCTTTTTCTTCCTTGGCACTTTGCATTACAGAGATAAAATGGGCTAATGGCCTTGCAAAAGACTTGTGTCCTATCCAAGTTGTTATTCATCAGAGAAATTGATTTTGATGCTGACCTTTTGAAGTACCAAGGCTCAGACCCAGACTAATGTTACACTGATAAATTCCTGAATGCACGCTTACTGTAAGTTATTGACCTGTAATTTCTGATGCTGAAACGCACAGTACAGTAGTACTATTATCAAAACCATTAAGATTTGACACAATTGAGAGGAATTTCTCTCAACCAGTTACAAATACCTACACCCGTTCCAGCAACACTGTACATGCATACATTCATTATTTCCCTTATGTCACATTTGGAAGTTTTTCTGTAGGAGATAGCCATGGAAACCTGCCACATGTCATGCAGTTAAACGCTATCATTACCTTGTTCAAAGGCACTAAAGCAGCGCCCCACTGATAATTCAAGCCTGTAATCTTCTGAGATACAGATTATGTTTCTATCACTAGCCTTTTCCATGCATATGAAAAATGGTTAATGCACACAGCGGTACACTTATAGAAATCCCATGTCATTTCACATCCATTTCCACCCACTCCTGACACCAAGCACGGCACAAATCCAGCTTCATTAAACAAACGGATGGTCAAGGCCACTTTTCCGGCTTTAATAACCAATAGCTTTACACGATTCTGATGAATAGTTTATTAATGTTTGTTTAAAAGATACCATGGTTAAAAATGAAATGAAAACGGGATTGTGTTGGCATGTACTGTACATAACACTGCAGATCAGATATTGTATTATATTCAACACTATTCCTGTTTGTGTTCAAATATCCACATAAAGTAATAACACATAGTAACATGTAAAAACAATTAAATCAGAAATAGAAACTGAACAATTAGAATTTATTGAACTATCACTGTGATAGTGCTCCATGTGCAACCACTATGGCTGAAATCGTAGTTTATGCTACTTTGTGCATTAAGTCGCAAATTAACCACTTCTGAACCATGTTATGTTCCTATATTACTTTTTTCCCAATGAATAAGTCAATACTCCAATATTGGAGGTCCTCTTTTGTCACTGTACACCTACTGGGATGGTTTTATAGAAAATATCTATAGACTTTTTAATAACAATGTTGGACAGATATTTTGGGGTGTGGCAAGGTCTACATGTGAAGATCTGTAAATATTTCTAAATGGAGACACCCTACTTTTAATTCATTTCAGCTGAAGTGCATGTGCCATTGCCAATAAGAGTGGTTTATGAAACAGTAGTATGTGGGATAAATACAAAAGTAATTTGTAATGAGCAGAATCCACAGTATCAACACTAGTAATCTTCAGAGGTGAAAAATCCAGGTCCAGAAAGTAAAAGTCCTCCTCAGTATTTTGTGCCAATCACCTGGATTTGCTAATTAGCAGGTAGAGCTAATTAGTGAAATCAGCTGGCTGGAGTTGGTGGCAGGAGGAAGCACATGGCAGGACCCCTGGACTTTTTGACCTCTGGGAATCAGATGGTCACGAATATGTCATTTGCAATAAACATTCCGGCCTGTATTCACAAAGTGCTGCTGGGTAGAAGTGTGATGATCTAGGATGAGTCTTCTCTGGTCCACATCTGACTCAGATCCATTTTGAGCCAAAACACTAGATCAGCTTTGTTAATATGGGCCTCAATGTTCTATCCCCTTTCATCCCCTCACTCTACACTTTTCTTGTTCTTTGACTTGTCTCCATAGAGAAACATATTTTAGTTATTTTGGGAACCTTCTATCATAGGTGTGAAGAGACAAAGCTCCCAGACAAAGAACCATTTCTCTGACAAAAGAACTCTTTAGCTGCATAGGGTTCTTCTTTGGAAAATAAAATTATTGCACCTTCCAGGAAACTGCCACACAGTATTAGACAGTGGTCCCTCACATTCCGTGATGTAATTTACTTGGAATTATCTACAGCACACATCGATGGTGCTAAAGAAGACTCAGAGGGAATCAATACATTCGTCTGTGTGCAATGTCTGTCTATCTTTTGCATTTTATTGTGCGCCTCAGTTCCCTGGGGTAAGCGTAGGAAGAGAAATTGGGTTGGGGCATGGGAGGGCGGGAGACTGGGAGGTACAAACATATTTGAATCCAATAAGTTATATTGAATTGATATTATTGTATGCTACACCTGGGTGTTCAACAATAAAAACATTTGATCCCCCCAAAAAAGTATGATTTTCGGAATGCTTTGCAGGATGCCACATTGGCAGGGAATAATCAAATCTAGAACAAATCCACAGAATGAAATCATCTTTGGGTACGTTTTTCGTGATTGCAGGATTGAGAGGGAGCGGTGGAAATGAGCCACAGTCACTCTTCCTGGGCTCACTCTGGACACTTTCAAAAGCGGTCGCCACCGACTGAAAACCAGCCGAAAAAAACGACCGGCGGCATCGCTTTCTAAACGACAAATCAACGGGGGGCGGTGACCCAAACCTCCACACCTACAGGCCGGCTCTCCACCCCTCCCTGCTCCCTCTGCGCTCGTCTGGAGTTCCTGGCGGTTGGACATAGCGGGGGATGGCGGGTGGTGGGTGGAGGAATTGCTCCGAGCTCAATCCCAGCCACTGCGATTGATCCCCGATGCCTGTCAGGCCTCTGATACACTCGTGAGGAGCTATTAGAGACCGCAGGGCGGATCGGCGTGGCCCGGGCCTGGTTCATTGATCCAGCGGGGACGGCGGGGGAAACTGCTGCCGGAGGGACTGAGGGGTGGGGCGACAGGTGAGGCCGCCTGGCTCCTCACGGGCAGGGTCACATCTGCGTGTTAGCCCAAGCCTCCCGCCCGTTCTGCCGGGGATCTGTCTCCAGCGTCCGAGCGCTGTGTTACTGGAGAGCAGACGAGCGTTTCAGTTCATGGTCTTCTAAACCAAAATTATTCCAAACCGCTCTTATTCCAATCTCCCATACTGAAAATATGGTTCAGGGCAACCGTTTTTACTGTATTTAAAGTATAATGTATTGTGTGGAATTTGCCATATCTTTTGCCATTTTCTTGCCAATTCATAACAAAAGCAGAAAAAGGTTTGCAAAGGATTACAGTTGAAAGATGTCTCTCTCTCAGGAGTGGCCGTGTCTCACTTTCCCAACAAAACAGGACAATATTAAAAACAAAAATGATACGCATACTTATACAGTATGCATATATTCATAAGCTATACAATTGTATACAATATGTATTTCTGTATATATCCACTGCACTTGGCTTACAACTTATAAGAAAATATTCCCAAAGCTACCCCCACCCCAGAATTTGATCAAGCAGTCTACGTAGTACGTGGAATGGTTTTCTGAGACTCTCAATCCATACCGTATGGATTCAACAGACACATTTTAAATATGACAAGTGCTGACAGCTATGATCCCATTAAAAACCACTTACATCGTTCATACTAGTGTCAATGATGACTGTACTTGCAGTGTATTAGGGAAGCACTTGTATAAATCACATTACATTCTCTACTTCAGAGCACTCTTTGTAGGAAAATCTATCTAATGGGCAGTAAAGCCTCGGGAACATGTCAACAGGGCCCAATTAGGTAATAAGTTTATCGCTTTTGCATATTCAAAATTCAGTGGGAGGAAATAATATAGAGAACGTGAACAGAGAGCAACCATTTACATTTTCGTAATTCGACATTCTGCTGAATTACAAGTTATAATGATTTTAATTTGTTATTTAGCTGATGCTTTTACCCAAAGCAACTTACATGTGATTAGGCTAAGCAGGGGACAATCCTCCCTGGAGCAGGGTACAGTCATGTACCTTAGCCACTAGGCTACAGGCTGCCCCAGTCAGTTCTTATCTAAATTGTCATTCTGTTTGAAGCAAATGCCAACCCAGCAAGAGATCTGTTTTTTTCCAGCTCTGTCCATTGCTTAAAAACAATAGTCTAAGGCCAGGAATGGTCTGTGAAAGCATGACTCGGCAAAGTGAGAGAACTCCTGTAAAGCAGTATAATAATAATAATGCTTTAAATGTAAACATTTGTGTAAAGAAACTGCTAATTGGACCACCCCCACCAACCCCGTTTCTACATTGCTTCATTGGTGCCTTGGCATCAGCACCTCATTTGATTTGAAACCTGCTGCAAGAAATATGCCGCTATCAAATATGTCACTCAATGATGAGGGATGTGAAAATAATATTTTCCTCAGCTTCCTCAAGTTCTGCTTTCATATACATCCATCTCAAAATGGCAGTAGGCTAAACACTATCACATTGCGAGCATGCGGGTAAGATTATGGCCATACAGGCTATACAAGCAGAACGTGCACTACGTTTTTAGAATGATTCCAGGAGCCCTGGCTGACAGGAGCCCTTCAAGAATACGAGAACACAGGATTTCAGATTGTCTCGCGGGGGCCCCGAATCCCCGGAGGCGGCCCCGTCCATAAAGTATCTGTATCTGTAATGAACGTGTCAGCAGAGAGTTCACATGTGACAAACAGCCCCACAACCATCAATGGGCTCCGGCTTCTGGAAAGCCCTGGCGGTTGACAGAATGAACATATTTTTCAAACAAACAAGCAAAGCTCACCTCAAGAAACCCGCCTCACTGTTCCGGTGCCCAAAAATTGCCAATAAAACGTGCACCTCGAAAATTACATGGACACCACCGTGAATATAAAACTGTAGATTTCCGCTAGCTTTGTATTTATCCTCTTTGGAGTAATTCGGCTTTTGATGGCATTGTCCCGTGACCTGAAATCGAGGGGGGAAAGAAAAGGAAATAATCTGGATGGCCTTTGGAACACGTGGACAGCATTCCCAATACATCTTCTCAGATTAGCAGCCGAGTTTCCACCCATAGTCGGTGAGTAATGTTTCATAAAAAGAGTCATCCGTATTCCTTTTGCCGGCTGTCAAATGTGAGGAGCCAGAGTCGTTCGACAGCAAAATGGGGGATAAGGAAAGGCCGGGATTTCTCTTGAGGGCCAAGGCTGCGTGAAATTGGTTTATTAGCAGCACTGTCTGATGAAAGATTTTAAACTGGTTCACTCACGCGGTCCGTTATCCCCCATTCACCCGTGGTGCAACGGAACAACTCGGGAGCAAGACGTACACCACACTGCGAGGACACAGAACCTTCTGTCTCACTTCAGGGCACCTTAATATAACTCATGTTTTCCATTTTCAACTTCCTGTTTGTCACCATTATTGTCTGTTACAGCACAGCAACACTTTAGATTATAAGGCATTTATAAATGCTTAGTAGATTCTTAATAACTATATTATTATCCTCTATAATACTTACCCGGAGGTTATTATAATTACATATACATTGTAATGCTGTGTGTTGCAGATTTTCTTTTTATTAAGCAAATAATACACGTGGTAAAATGTGTTATGAAGACGAAAGCCAAGTTGAACACACTGGAGATATCTTTGGTCTATCTTAGGTTTACATATTGACATATTGCTGTGGGAGTACATGTTTAACATTGCAATATTTGAGAATTGGCAATGAGACCAGTATTCAGAAGAGAAAATAAACAGAGAACAAGAATCACATCTCCCATGTTTTCACATTAAGCATTTACTTATGATTATGATGTCATTTTCCTACTGCCTAAGATAAAACCATAAAGAAACAATGCAGGATGCTCAATGGAGAAGCACTGCCAGGTAAATAATGAATGCAGCCAAAACAAATCAATGCCCTATCCTATCTTATTAAACATGCTGAAACTTAAATTGATATTTTTAATCAATTAATGCATGCAGATAGTTTTGGGAACTGAAAACTAAATTCTGGCTGGTAAATGACCTGTTAACCTGCCCTTGGCCATAGCAAAGTTAGATAATTACCACATTTGTTAGCCTACATTTTGAATCCAGTTGTTCCAACTGCATTTTCTTTCGCTGAACTAATTCTGCTATTCATCCATATATTTATTTATACATATGATAAAGAACATTGCGCACCCCTTGCTGTAAAATCCAATTTACACCTCCAAAAGCTGCATTATCAGCTGCAAAAAACAATTCACCAAACCACAAAGTCTACAGTTCGAACAAAACTGCGAGAAATTCAAAGCTGTGTGAGGATTATAATGATGATTTCACCTTTTCGTGCCCTGCACTGCTCTCCAAATTACAAAACCATTGCTCATTATCGCTTCTCTTCCCATCAATCATCCAATAGAGAAGTGCTAGAAGTGCCTCCCTTTGGTCAGATTGCTGTTGGAAGAGATCCGGGGCCCGTCGCCATGGTGTGTCATCGCCTGCAGCCCCTCTCAGTGGAAGTAGGGTCTCTACGATGACATTGAGCTTGGTGTCATGGGGGAGTCACAGCGGGTGGCATTGTGCTCTCACCCCTGATGTAACTGTGGCAATGATAGCGCCGTTCTCCGCCTTCTGAAACATGCGTCCACCGGGCTTGTAGGTGTTGCCGGTTTAAAAGAGTTTTGGGCTAAAAGAAAGTAAGAGCCCATGATGAAAAGCCAGACGCCCCTTTTTAATATCAGTGTGAACAAAAACTTCAGTAGCCAGTACCCGGTGGAGAATCAAAGTTGTGTAACCCGAAAAAAGAGTTTGGTAGCAAGTGGAATATATGTATTTACAAAAGAACACACGTTTCTCTGCGCTGTCTGGAGCTAACAGAACTCGGGTTGCAGCATTGGCACGGAGCAGGCCTTTCTGATGACTAAACACAAAGAACAACCCCCCGCCCCCCCCCCCAGGAACCCCTGAACTTCGCTTGAAGAAAAACAAACTATCGATGGCACACGTACGGCGTCATCGCGTCGGCCATGCATTCTCCAGTCACACTCCGCCGCCCGACGCAAACCTTCTCTGGAGTGGAGTGGGTTTGAAAATGGGTCAGAAGGCAGGTTTTCTGCAGATACGCGGGGGGTTCTCCGGAGTGGGCCCTTGAGCCGCGGCGGACGGCTGAGCTGTGTCTGGCACCGAGTGGCGCGCCCGTGTGAACAAGCCGAGCAGGCATAAGCCGAGTGACAAAAAGCTCCGATAAGGCACAAAGCGCTGAACTAAGCCCTTAAGCGGGCCCCCTCGCTGGGTCTCCGGCCGGCCTTACTAAGCGGTAAAGGTCAGTGCTCAGAGGCCTTTCTTCCGTCGCTGAGGCGGCGTCTCGCCTCTTTCTGTCCCCGGCTCCGCGCTCCACGCCGCGGCCCATTTCGAGCGGCGGGGGGCTCCGCCCGAGCGTATTCTTCCTCCTCCGAGGTGCATTGATGCCGTGCTTTTTCTGAGCGACCTGTTTTGTGCCGTAAGAGCACGGAGGATGCCCTCCCACGGGCTCGCGGTGCCTCCGGGGGAAGAGGGCTTCCTGGATCGCGGCGACTCTTCGGCCGGTCCTTCCGTCACGCGAGGCGATAATTGTTAAAGGTAAAGCGGACTCCCCGCAGGACGAGAGAAAAGGACGGGCACAGATCCTCCTGAGACGCAGCAAAAGAAAAGCTTAAATATTATCGTATTTTTATTGATGTCCTTTGTAGGACAGATTTAAACATACTAGACAATGTTGTTCTTGAGCTTAAGACTGCTCCAGAGATGTGTGTCCCCTTTAATAATTGCAATCACATACTGTGGACTATGTGACTTGGACTTATTTTATACCTAGACTTATTGTCAGCTTCGACCAGTCTGGCCCTTCTCCACTGACCTCGTTCACTAACTAGGCGTTTTTGAACCCCAAACTGCTGCTCACTGGATGTTTTTTGTGGTCTGCAAAATCTAGAGACTGTTGTGCCTGCCTGTGCATTTCTTCCCCAATATATTACTATTGTATTATTATATATATTATTGTACTACATACTGTAGTAATGTGAAAGAAATATCTCTTTAGCTCCATTATATAGCATAATTGCTTTCATATGATGGGAGTGGTTTATCTAGTACCAAATTAGCACATTAGCATGATTAGTTAAGGATGGGGTAACACAGTGTCTTGTTAACACCCTGGAGAAATTTCCTCTGTAAATGTGTCTTCACGATCTTAAAGATTGAACAAAAAAAACAGCTTAGCTGTATTATCCGATCAATTTAAGGTTCCTTGGTGAATAAAACTATCGACTTCTTTCAAAACATACTAATTTCTCAGTGAATCCAAACTTTTGAATGGTTTTGCAGGTCTTTAGCTCAGCTTGCCCATCATATTACTCGTTGCATGTGTGCGTATTCCACTTCATAACCCTCTGAGTGATTTACAATACAAACACAAAGATAAACAAAGACATACATTTTCTAGAACTACTGAAGATATTGTCGCATCATTTTTTAGGCAGTGTTGTAAGGAGAGCCATCGCCTGATTTCAGCCATTCACAGCATACATCTGAGATTCCAGTATCAGTGTCCATTTGTGCATAATGTACATATCAATGCATACTGCAGACTGGGTCCTTCCACCACACTAATTATTTAATTTATATTAATAATATACACGACTGGCATCTGTAAAGCCACACATATTATCCTTTTTTGTTAAATATTAGGTTTTGCAAACATTTTTAATCTCAGTCAATCCTTCCTCACATAATATCATAGAGGCAGAGCTAATCTAACATAATTGTTACCATTGTGAGATATCTTTTGGTGTATTAATCTTGTTTAATTAATTCAGTGTTGAAACTATGAAAGACAAACTATCCAGTGATGTAATTTAAACTGAGAGTGTAGTGAGATGGGAGCGGAGAACTCCATATAGTATTGGAATATGTACAGTACCTCTGAATAATTGCGATTTGAAAGGTCAATAAGCCTACTTAACGTACCTCTATGTAATCATAAACAAAGAGACTTATGGCTTCTGCTGTCATTGTTATTTTAAAGGAACACTGCATAAAAAAAAATTGGTGAGGTGACCCACAGATGCAAAACATATTTTGTATGCAAAACAGTACTTCTGAACTACAAAATATAATGGAAAAACGAACATAACCAAGACCCACAACTGAAGGGAAGTGTAGTTTATATTGAGTAGCTTGGAGTGTACTGTGCAGCCTATTGTCATCAATTTGTAAGCTCATGTAGTTGGGAATCTGAAGAGACTCAAATAATATATTTAGTCAGAAAATGGAAATGTTCTGTTATCCATAGTTAATAATTATTGTTGGAGGTGAGATATCATGTTAAGCCAGTCGTTTATCAATGTCCTGGTGACCTCTGTGTATGATGGCTTTCATTCCAAACACAACCGCAATCCCAGAATAAGTTGTTCATTTTTTATCATTATGGTTTTCATGATTTGAGGGATGAGCAACATATTATGTGAGGAAATAGTTATCCATGCTATGAAGAGTAGAAGTCTTGTATTCAGATTGTGCCCAGTACAAAGGTTCCCATAAAAAGAGGGAAACACAAATACAATTGACTGATTTGATTTGATCTGGTGAAAAGATGGACAGCCTGACCACTAAAATGAACCATTTGGTAGACCATGAAGCATTAGGCATAGGGCGACATGGCTCAGGCAGTAAGAGCAGTCGTCTGGCAGTCGGAGGGTTGCCGGTTCGATCCCCCGCCCGGGCTGTGTCGAAGTGTCCCAGAGCAAGACACCTAACCCCCAAATGCTCCTGACGAGCTGGTCGGCGCCTTGCATGGCAGCCAATCGCCGTCGGTGTGTGAGTGTGTGTATGAATGGGTGAATGGAGAAGCATCAATTGTACAGCGCTTTGGATAAAGGCGCTATATAAATTTACCATTAAAAAACAGAGCAAATGATAAGACAAAACCTGCACCCTATCAATACGTTTAAGGAAAACTTATGAAAGAACACATGTTCAACAACCTTAATTGAGCGAGAGATGGCATACGTCACTGCATTGTGTCATTCTTTGTATCTGAAGGCTTAATGCCACCGTTGCTCAGTTCACTGCTCAGTCAGCAGGCCTGCTTTACACAGAGCTTGGTTTGTACAATAGTTGTTATCTGTATTTGAAGCCATCGCTGTGTTAGGAGTAAGGCCATACTGTATTAGACAAGGCTGCTTTTCTTTCATTCTTTACAAGTGCATACAGTTCAGCTGTCTCATAGGTAAACAAACTGGTCTGAATTCCATTCTCTTTTTGTTTGGTTTTAATGTAATGTTAGGCTACATAGAAATGCATAGGAACAGACCCAGATAGAAAGATCTGAGAGAGCAAGCAGGGCAGGACCTTGCAGTACCTTTGAAAGAAGACATTTGGCCTTCAATTTGTTCGTCCAAGGTAGTTGAATTGAGAGTGGAAAAAAAGTCACTGGACTGTTATATAATTTTTATATGGCAGTATGATATTTGATTCTTTTAGTATGGAGCATGTTTTTGTTCTTTTATCAAGATTTAGAATAAGCAGCACAGCATGTCTTATTTCCATGCAGTTCCTGATGAAACAAAATACATTTGACCTACCGCTAAAAATGGTAATTTATAGTGTCATACAATCTTAAAAATACATTAAAAGCAAACAGCACATAAAACGAATTTAATCAACTCGACAGTGTTGTGTGATCTTAAAATATTTTTGTTTGAAGTTTGAAAGGAGGCAGCTCTTCTCATGGATAGAGCTTTGTATATTATTCAATGTTTCACACATGCACACACAAACATACACACACACAGACACGCATGCATGCATGCACACACACACACACATATATACACACACGCTCATGTACACACACAGATACACACACACGCTCATGTACACACATAGGCACACACACACACACACACACATACACATAAATATATAAAGGTATAAACAAAGGTAGTGTCTAAATATATGGAAACACTAATAACACATTTTTCCCGAACTTCTTTTGCTTAAACTGGCTACTGTTGATATTTATTGTAAAATGCTTGTTCAGCATTCCACGTTCAACTCCTGAGCAGACATCACAATCCTGGATATCACAATCACTTCACAATCACCACCCCCATTGCCCTTTGCTAGTGACGTCTTTCCCTTTGGTTTCCAAAGTCATCAGTAAGTTGACCTGTTTTTGTGAATAATGCATCTGCTAAACACATCCAAAAAACCAGCCTCGTTCAAAGTCAATGAGATCTCCCTGCAGTCAAGCTAGCCATAATTATAGCAACAAGGTCTGCCCAGAATTGTGCTACGTGACCCAATGCATGCTGGGATGTTGTTTTGGATAATTAATCTCATTTGTTTTGTAGCCTCTGCTTTGCATATACTTCTACCCAGTTTCCATTTTTTGTCAACTATTTGTAACTCTATACTCTGAAGTTATTTGCAAACTATACTGAAATTCAATTATTATTCATACATTTAGATCGCTCACAATTCATCTTACAATTAATTTCAGTCAAATTACCTTCCATGTTACCTCCCATTCAAGTTAAGTTTAGTTTCACTATTTTTTAAAATAGTCTAAAACCATCATCAACTTCATCAGGAAACTACTATCAAAGTTATTAACTATTTTTAGAAAATGGTTAATTTTCTGATTTTGAAATACCAGAAATAAACCCCTTACCCTGATCCTCTAGTGGTATGGGCTCCTTAAAATATAGGAGAATGAAGTAATTGTATACACCATTTCATTCCAGTTATATTGAATAACATAGGGCAATTCTGTTAAGTTGGTTTGTTTTAGCAAAATGGGGAAAAAAACAACAATGAAGGGCCAAAATGAGCTGGTGATATGAAAAGTACAGAAGTCTGTAAACGCACAAACAAAATTGCACAAACAGGTCACTTGCTGCATCATTACATTATTACATTACATTACATTACATTACGTGGCATTTAGCAGACGCTCTTATCCAGAGCGACGTACAACAAAGTGCAAATCAATCACAAGAACAAGTGCAAAAGTAGACCTGAGAGGACAGTCCTAGTGTAAACATACAGAAATTCAGAACCCTTGAAGAGTACAATCAGCTTTCAAACTAGCATACCACTGTTGGCAGCTAGAATACAACAACAGCCAATAAAAACAACAATACCTATACAAGTAACGATATCTATACATAAGTGCCATTACGGTCTAAGGCTAATCACAGTGATTGTGAGTTGGGGAGGGAAAGGTGTAGCCTGAAGAGATGGGTCTTCAGTCTGCGCTTGAAGGAGGTCAGAGACTCTGCCGTTCTGACATTCACCGGCATCATATTACAGGAATACAAACTATTGTATTGGTTTGTTTTGTACTGTATTCAAAAGTTGCACTGACCATGCAACTTTTACACATTTCCCAACAGTCCCGCATATTCTGACTCTAAAGGCATGTAAAATCACTCTTAGACATCCTCTATCATCCACAAAGGGGCCACTTCAGAGTGCAGTTCTCCATTTTATAGAAAAAAGAAAACGTGCATTTCCTCATTTGTTCTCCTTCTCTAATCAGCCTCTTGTCCCCTCCTCTGTAACGCATGCAGGGTGGGGGCTGTGGGGGCCGTTCCAGGCAGACAGATGCATGCCACCTGCACTCTTTAGTGAAATCTACTTCTGCGCCGTATGTGTGACAGGAGACTGGGGAGGCTTCCAAGATCTTTGGGATCAGAGTAATGAGGACCCAGGGGAACCGTCAAACACAGGCAGGACCGCAGCGCAGACAGGCCGTCAATCACCCAGCAGCGCCCAGAAGTCAGTCATCTGCAAGCTGTTGCCACCTCGCTGGCACGAGGAACACAGGACGTCTCGCTAACAAGGGGAGGCAGTTAATGGCTCAAAAAAAAACGTACAAACAGTAGGCCTGCGGATTACCTTCGCTTTGCCCAACACCCTAGACACGGAGGTGTGCACACATAGGCAGGTCTGAATCCTCGGAGAAGCAGACAGACCACATAAGGGAAACCTGTGTGATTATAAGCTGGAAGTTGATGAGGGTTTAATTAATTAGACACTGTTGAGGATTTGATGACATGAGTAGCTTGTCTATGTGGGTGGGAAAAGCTTTAAAAAAATGTTTTTATGAGAATGTTTAGGTAGTTCATTTCTTCAAGTCTTCGTGCATTTGTCTCAAGATGTTTGTTTTTGAGAAGGTCATAAAGAGGCTTTGCCAGACAGAAACACATTCCGTGTGAATTAAAAGTGCTGAAAGTGTACAGTTGAGGCTGAATTGCATCATTTCTTTTTAAACCAGTTAAGTGTGTCTCTTGCAGCAAGTAAATGGAACAGCATGCCTGGCTTATTTGAACTGACATCTCTTTAACTGGACTGTTAGCCAAACAAGAGCATTATTTTGGTGGTGACCTATAAATGATGTTTTTCCTCCTCTTGCTTCACACAAGACACAAAAGAAATGGTCTGCCCTTAACAAAATAATGTCTTGCTATCAAGGTCAATAATTATACATGTCATTTATAAATGTGCTCGTTAAATGTCCTACATCCACAGATGTGGCATTGACCCTGAAGCTTAGCTTTCTTTCACATGTATGTAAAAAAAAACCTGTGGGTTTTCCATTGGTCTCTCACACACACACACACACACACACACACAGATGGTTTGGATTAATATGTGAAAACATTTGAAAATGTGTTCAGTTTTTTCCACTCACATTAGCTCATGAATAAGATAAGTCCCAGAGTCTTTGAAAATGGCTCTTGCTATTTTGCATTTAAATTCAGCCATTGTTTTGATGTACATTTCTTCCATTCAGAGTTCAGAGGCTACATGTTTGCCAAAGCCATTTCTCTCTGGAGATTACACAGCACACATGCCGACACCTTCTGCTGTGGAATTAGCTGTGAGTGCATCGGGAGCCATTGTATTACTGCTCGCTGCAGCTGGTTTCACCACAAGTTTGGACTTGTTTCAGTTTGAACCTGGCTTTGTTGTAAAATGTGAAGCATATTAGGTCAAAATGAAAGAGAAGCGCCGATATCGCCGTCATTCACAAAGAGAAAGTATTATAATTGTTTTTGAATTTTGCGCTTGCGGGAAAGCAAATCTCATCAGCAGACTAGTATACAAAAGTCCCGTCTCCTCTCCTCCTCTCCACCAGACAACGTAACTAATTGCAGTCATTAACGGGAGTCCAAAAGTGGCACTCTATTGCATTTCACATTACTTTACTTCTCCGGCTGAGTTCAGGGCCGTTGGCTCCATTGAAAAGCACTTGATGTATTGTGAAAGGGGGGAGCTTACACTGCACTTTACCCTGACTGAACTGTAAAAGCCATCGTGAGTCATTACACCCCATCGATTCCGTTTCCGTGGAACATGCTTGAGCACTGCTTGTTGATATCTCATTTTTCACCGCGGTCATTCATGGGGAACTCGGTGGAGCTGGCTGAACTTTGTTTATCTAACACAAAGGCAGGTCTTCCCATGAAACATCTGAACCTTTCAGTCTTCAAAGGCAAAGTCAAAAAGGCAGGTCGGTGTTTCTGACCTGTTGCTCTCAAATGTGAGATACAGTACATGATAAATTTGATGCGGTCCGTGCTGACTCAAGAAAGCAGTTTGTGATCAGTTGACTTTTACCAAGTTACAAATCCAATCAGGAAACTTCTGATGCCACCTACAGGGCAGCTGGCCACAGTTTGCATTGGCACAGTTGAGATTCAATACCGTATTGTTTATATATTCAAAATATGAACTTATAATTGTTAACCAATTAACTATTACATCACTTACTTTGATTTATACGCAAGTCAAAATGATGACATAAGAATTACAGCTCTCTAACACAAATGATATGCTATCATTACAGGGCCAGAATGAAGCTTCATAGAGCATGACACAGACAAAACACTGGAATTTCTAAGCGCTTGAAAGAACCAATGCCATTTGCCATGATACAGTAGATGAACCCTAAATGCTTGCATACACATTTTCATGTTAGTACGGTCACATAAATATTCTGAACATTGATCCAACAATTTGATCTTTTAGCAGACATTTTTAGCTAAAAGAACTTGAGGCGACATGGCTCAGGCAGTAAGAACAGTCGTCTGGCAGTCGGAGGGTTGCCGGTTCGATCCCCCGCCCAGGCTGTGTCGAAGTGTCCCTGAGCAGGACACCTAACCCCCAAATGCTCCTGACGAGCTGGTCGACGCCTTGCATGGCAGCCAATCGCCGTCAGTGCGTCAGTGTGTCAGTGCGTCAGTGCGTCAGTGTGTGTATGAATGGGTGAATGAGAAGCATCAATTGTACAGGGCTTTGGATAAAGGGGCTATAGAAATGCTGACCATTTACCATTTAACTTGGAAGAGTGCATTTAACATCATCATATTCAAACACAACAAGCGTCAAAAACATATAGAAGTTCATATAAGCGGCAAGGTGGTGGTGGACCTTAAAACAATTAAGATAGAGAAGGTTTACCAGCCAGTGAATGTGCCGTCCTGATTGATTGGGGAAGGTCATCGCACCACTGGGGGACGAGGGCAGGGAGGAACTGGGGCTTCGAGGAGAGGCTGCCAGGTGTTGGAATAGACAGGACGGCCAGCTGGCAGCGGGGCTGCTGAAATGGAGAGGTCTGGTTGTGGTTGGAGTGCATGGCGTAATTACTGTGTGAAGATAGGAACAGGCAGTACCATCCACAGCTCCTGCTGCCAGGGTGAGAGATTTCAATTTAATGTTGGAAGCCTCCGGAAGTCTTTGAAGGGTGTTCAAAAGTGCCAAGGCCATGTGTGAAGTTAGGCAGGTTTTGAGATTGGGTGGGCAACAGCAGCATTCTGGACTAGTCCCTTATGAAAAAAACAAGACCCACGTGTCCACAGACCACATCCAACATGTGAAAAATCCAACAAGATGAGAGTCGGAAAAGACAACTTATGCTATTTCAAGTCGCTTGTTTTGTTTTCACATTCGGAAAAAGTCAGTCACATGTGAAAATGTGAAATTTCACATGATTTCATGTCACATTTTAAAATGTGCATTGCCGTCAAAAATATGGATATTGCAGCAATTCATCAGTTATGCCAGTCATAGGAATCATGGTTGTAGCCACAGTACATACTGTAAGCATTCATAAAGACTTCCTCCAAATCTCTGCTAGTCGTCATCCATAGCGGAAGCTGAATTGAGAGCATGAAATAAATCTCGATGGGCTTTTTATTCTGTCGTATTTCCTTAGTTTCCTCCAATTAAACACAAAAGACCTGTTTTGGTATCACGCTGTACATTCCTCACAACAGTGGAATGAGGTTAGACTGTACCAACCCTCCAGCTATTGAAGTTGTGTGATATGGCTCAGAAGGATTTCACTGCAGGAAAAACCGAAAATAAATGTCTGTCCTGGCAGAGATATAATACAGACTACATTAATCTTGTCAGCCCGGCCGTCTCCTTTTTGATTGTTTCTCTGGAATATGTGACCTCTGCTGTCTTTGTCGGCCTCTGAATATGTGAAACGAACTTCCAATGAACCGTAAATATGGTGGTCCCACACCTCTGAAGCCCTGCGGACCTCACAACATTTTCAAACGTTTGAAAATAAACAAGTCAATTATCACCACACTAAAATAAACCTCTGGGTTCATCGTCAGGTGAGAAGAAAAGGCAGTGGTTCAAAGACATTGAACATTACAAGAAATAGTTGAAAACTTTGCTTCTCATGTAAAAAAGCGCTGCTGAAATTCTAAGAAGAGTAATCGGCTGACGGGGTGGCTATGTTCTATCCGTCTTCAAAAGAAATGACGGAAATTAAACATCGCCCATTTTATATCATTTTGCAAATTAAAATTGACCAAATTTCATGGCCAGACCCCATGGACAATCCTATTTGCGCCGGGAACTTTATGGCTTAAAGCGCTTCTGTGTTGTTAATCAGCGCCGACGCTTGTGTGGTCCTTTCCGTGGTGACACTTCCAACCCTCAAACCAAGCGTCTGAAAGATAAAGGAGTGCTGTAATTGAGTACTCAACAGCAAATTGCTAAATTGTTTTTCACCACCATGAAATTTAATTATACTATTTTTGATTTGCACCTTCTTTCCACACATAGTCTCAAGTGCATTTTTTTTCCCCATCGCATGCCTCTATCTACGAGAGCAGTTTCTCTGCCTGGAATATTTTAGACCGGCTCTAAATGCCCACAAAGCGCCCTTTTCTACATCCGAGAAATTAGAGGGAAAACATTTATTTCTTCATCACTACAAGGCTCACAGAGACAGCCCATCTCCATTTTACCATGAGACCGGCACAGGGTTAAGTGTTAGGATACGGATATCATAGACCTATTGATCTCAACCCTTTGCCAGCCGGATGTTTCCTATCTCCCGGGGTTCACACTTCTGGGAACGTAGGGCATGCGACCCGTCACCTGGCAATTAGTCCGAATGAAATAATCTGTGTTCACGTCGTGATCCCCCGAGACTCCATTACAGCTCTGCCCTCTGTGTCATCCGTTTGCCACCATGACCATCCCGGTCCTCGCGCTTCCATTAGTGCTAAGCTGAAAATGAGTGGCCCCACACTTCTGCTTCATTTCCATTGATGAGCTCCCTCTTGCCCTGGGGGACCGGGCCTGCAGCCTGGACTACGCGGCGCAAGCTAATGCGGTGACTTTCCCAGGCCACGCGGCCGCTAAGTGGATGTCATACCCAATCAGGCCTTCTCCAAACTGGCCACAGAGGATGTTATGCAGGCTACTGGTCCACAAAAACACAGTGGTGTTTCCTGTCATGGCTACAATCGGGGATTTGGGCTGGAAAGGGCCGTGCAGTGCTGGCTCAAGAGTTTTTGTGGCCATCTGATACAATTCAGTCTTCGTCTTCATCTGTTCATAATATCTTTTTTTCCAGGACAAAACTGGATCACAGATTGCCACACACATAACTGACAATAATGCTAAATGAAAATGTGTTGCAAAACTTTTTGGAACTTTTTTGAAATTGTGGTCAAAAGAATGAATATGTTTCTGTAGCACATTTTCAATCTTTTATTGAGACTTGAAGACCAAATTAATTTCCAAATTTGACTGTTTGTCATGAGCCATTAACTGACTGGAGACAAAATAAAAACCAGCAATAACAATATAAGGCTTTGTGCAATTTCAACATTTCAACAAAGATTGTTCCTGTGAATCCTAAATAAAATACACTACTTGTAATTTATTGCATTAATGCATTTTCCATTTTACAGTCTGTCCTGTCTGTCTAGTCACACATATAAATACATTTCTGTAAAAGCAGACATCCTTTCTATATTCCAGAAACAGATCTCCCAAAGGTCAATTAACTATAATGATACGCTAATGGGGTTTACCAGAACCCGCATTGGTTCAAGTTAGTTCAGTGGTCTCACAAATGTTCCATACAAATAGATGCCATTTTGTCTTGTTATTCCCATTAAACAGGGCATTGAATTCAGGAGACATATCAGTCCAGATTCCAACGTCATACCTCAGTTGGCGACAAAGATTTAACTGTAAATACGTTCCCTTCAGTTCTTACTTAAGGCCGTACTGAATACTGTTCCGTGAAATCGCAATGGCAAAACAACCAATTCATTATCTCCCATGTTTCCTTCATTTCCTGGAGGCAGCGGGGAAGTTAAACAGTTCTAACAAGCAAATATACACATCCAGAGAGGTAGATCTCAATAGAATAGACTGAGGATGCAAAATTTATGCCAAATGTTCTATGTATTTACCCCAGCATCACACACTCGTAAATGGAATTGATAAAATGTTTCTTTTATTTTTTGTTCAAACTGAGATATTCTTCTTATTGTTGTATAACACGGTAACCAGTTGATATTTTAGAGCTAATCAAATCAAACAAAATAACAAAAATGTTCTTGAACAGACATTTTGTAATATTAATAGTGGCTCAGAATAGATATTCTTTGTGCCATGTATTTGGAAGAATGGGAAATAGTAGGCTGGAAAGTCTACTTAGGCTGCTTCTTAAAACAGTGTTAATACAATAGTAACTTTTGCCTGCATTTTAAAACCTGAGACAAATTGTGATTCAATCTAGACCTTTCTGTATCCCTGACATACACAGTTTGTGTACTGTCCATCTATCCATAAGAAATGAATCTTCCACCTATAGTTATAGTTACCTTTTCAGGACTGATTTTACGAGCAACCACTCAATCAAGAAGGTATAAATTGGTTTAGAAACACAAAACTTCAATGAATCACTTTCTGACAAATAATTCCTGTACAGATATTATTGTTGTCTATTTGTTAAACAAGTAAGCACAACAAGTAAGTTTGGAAAGATTATGCTGTTCCCTTAAGATATTTAAACTGCAGTAATGCGTGCATACACTCTTTTAACTCTTCGAGTCAGAACTGAAAGTCTTGTGGCTAATTGATGTCTTTCTGCTTATCTTTCTTATCCTTTATTTTGAAGTTTTTTTTATATTTGCTCCGCACTCCACCCATAACTGTGAATCCAAACACTGTGTGTTTTACGTCTTATAAGTCAATACAAGGTAATGTTTCTCTTCTAATCTGTTTGGGAGGCATGACCTAATCAGTAGACAGATCCATATACACGCCGGCGTGCGCATATTTAATGAACATTAGCACTTAGGAATGATAATTAGCTCCAGGTTCATGGCCAGATCGCTCAGCTCTTGTCACCTAAAAGTAATCTTCAAAATGTGTCAAATTTGCAAGTGGTAAGGCAATAGGTCGTCATAGTTTTGGCTCATGCTGCGGATTTAAAGAATAGAAATACCCCACACAGGGCGATAAGAGGAACGCAGTAGTTGAAGATAAATGGCCGAGCTGTAGGAGGAAATTACTTTTGAGTTTTTTAATAAAAAAAGTTTTAATACTCTATAGTGGGAGCTTCAATAAGCTCTTCACTCTGTTGTGGCTTCCAGTGTATTTTTAGGTGAGCTGAACAAGCACAAACTCTGATATGTTATGTTATGTTATGTTATGACCTATTGGGTATATGTGGGGTTACAAGCCAGTCTGGGGTAGGGTTTGTGGGATTCCGCATCCATTTTTACCCCCAATTTACTATTTCCAGCGAATCTAACCTCGTGAGTTAATGCCATGCCAATCACAGAGCAAGCAGACAGTATAGGAGTTTGGACAATTCCAGGTCCGGACTGGCCTAGGGGCCCTCAATCAATAAATCAATCAAATAATAAATAAACAACATAGTATTTGCTGAGGGCCCGGTGTGAGATATTGGCTATATAATAGCTCTCTACATTTCCACCTCAGCTGGTGTGTGGTGAGCATTCTGGCACAAAATGGCTGCCGTTGCATCACCCAGAGGGGTGATTTCCCCCTCATCACTGTAAAGCACTTTGAGCATGAGAAAAGTGCTATATAAATGCAAGGAATTATTAATTATGATGATGATGATGATGATTATTATTCGTATTATTATTATTTTTTCCTGGGGCCCAAAATCCCTGGTTGTGCCCCTGGCCATAAGAAGAAGAAACTAATCACACTTGGAATTTCGCTGGAAGACAAGACCTGCAATTTACTTCTTCGTAATTTAGCAGCCACTTTCCGAAACTTGGAAAAGGTGTGATTTCACACATTCTGCTCATTTCCACAACTCTCCCCCTCTGTGAGAGGATGGTTTATGCTCACTCAGCCCTGGGAGGAAAACACTGTGGAGTGAAGTGCTCCTCTCTCTTAACTTGGAGCTGTTCATGTTTTCAATGGCTGAAATTGAGGAGGAGTGACAAATTATAGCCCATAAACAAATGGCTGAACAGCATGCTGTGGAAATGCATCCAGGTCTCGGATCAAATAAATAAATCAACATGGATATATATATACATATATATATATATGTATATATATATATATACACACATTGTGCACCAAAAAACCCCATAAAATTAATAATTGGTTCACTTGTTCTTGTCTAATAGTTTACAATGACTGACTCTCAAAAATATTACAGGTGCTAAAGTTTAACACTGTTCTATGAAAGAAACGCTTATGGAAAGGCAAATTAATTTTAATGACTATATTAAACCAATGCAGGATTGAGACGTCCATCGCAACTTGATACTTTTTTCATGCTAAGTGCACTTTAAGAGCAATTGTCCAAATCACTAGACGAGAACAGAGCAGATCTGTTTACAGGTGACATGCTGTCTTGGGGGGTTTGGTGGGGAGGGTGGTATAGGAGACAGGAGATGGAGAGATGTGGGAGTTTGGTGGGGAGGGTGGTGTAGGAGACAGGAGATTGATAGATGTGGGGGTTGGTGGGGAGGGTGGTGTAGGAGACAGGAGATGGAGAGATGTGGAAGTTTGGTGGGGAGGGTGGTGTAGGAGACAGGAAATGGAGAGATGTGGGGGTTGGTGGGGAGGGTGGTGTAGGAGACAGGAGATGGAGAGATGGGGGGGTTGGTGGGGAGGGTGGTGTAGGAGACAGGAGATGGAGAGATGTGGGGGTTGGTGGGGAGGGTGGTGTAGGAGACAGGAGATGGAGAGATGTGGGAGTTTGGTTGGGAGGGTGGTGTAGGAGACAGGAGATGGAGAGATGTGGGAGTTTGGTGGGGAGGGTGGTGTAGGAGACAGGAGATGGAGAGATGGGGGGGTTGGTGGGGAGGGTGGTGTAGGAGACAGGAGATGGAGAGAGGTGGGAGTTTGGTGGGGAGGGTGGTGTAGGAGACAGGAGATGGAGAGATGTGGGGGTTGGTGGGGAGGGTGGTGTAGGAGACAGGAGATGGAGAGATGGGGGGGTTGGTGGGGAGGGTGGTGTAGGAGACAGGAGATGGAGAGATGTGGGAGTTTGGTGGGGAGGGTGGTGTAGGAGACAGGAGATGGAGAGATGTAGGGGTTGGTGGGAACAGTAGGCTAAGGCAGCATCTGTTGGCCTGTTGCCCTCTGCAGTGTGGAGTGAAATAAATGAAAACTTGATAAGCAGGAAATAAGCTCCAAATTTGCGCCAGAGCCCCATTGTGGCGGCAAGAGAGCCCAGGGAGCCGTCAATCTTTTTTTCCCCTTCTCCCTGACACATTGCCCCAAAACAGTGGAACCAAGCAGATTCCTCAGAAGTCATTCCTCTATTTTCTATCTCAGCCTTCAGGACTCAATAGAAAACACAATGTGACCTCAATGGATGCCAGAAACATTAACTTGTTTGAAAGTAATTTTTTGATGATGGCTGAACTTGTCTAATTGCATCTGGGAAATAAAATGAATGAATGAATCCATGTCCTAAGCTTCATTGGGAATGGAAACTAGAAGCGCATCCAGGAGCACTTTTTATGGAAGCACTGGTTCTCTGAGGGATCAGTTGTCAGAGAAGCTGATGCAAATTAAGCTCAGGATGCATTGCGTAACCTTGCCTCTCACAAAGCAGATTATCTTTGCCTCAGTTTCCCAACCCAGAACCTACTTCATACATCAGTCCTGGGTTTAGATCCTGGCACAAAGGTACTATGGAGAAAGCAAATGTGACTGACCACACACTTTAGCAGGGGCTTGGGAATTGTGTAAACGGTAAAAACCCATTAGCAGTGTACACAACAAAGGGCACTGCTTTTTCTCAACGTCCCTATCCCTTACCCCCTTAACATCAATCTCCACTTTATCAGGATGAAATGGAAGTGAAAGTAGGGCATTTTCATTTGCTCTTGAAAAATTCAACATGTCACACGGTATTACATATCCATGGCATAATAGCAGCAGAATGTCTCGTGTCGGAGTAGAAAATCATTATTTTATGATGGAACTTTAAAAAAAGATTGCAACAACAATTAATGATGGACTGTGCCATGGTGCAAACACCAATGGAAATACAGCATGCCTGCATAAAAGGACAGGGGGAAAAAGATACAAATATTGATTCTGACGTGCGCTTCCACATACACAAACATGCACGCGCAAACACACACACGCACACACACACACACACACACACATTCACTCACACACACTCACACACACATTCACTCACACACACACTCACACACACACACACATTCACTCACACACACATTCACTCACACACACACACACTCACACACACATTCACTCACACACACACACACACACACATCCACTCACACACACTCACACACACACACACACACACACACTCACACACACACTCACACACACTCACACACACACTCACACACACACACACACACACACACTCACACACACTCACACACATACACACACACACACACTCACACACACACACACACACACACATCCACTCACAGAGTTACACAGGGAGCAATTTGATAAAATGTCTCCATACTATTTCTGTCTCTGAGATTGAACTGTACTCATTTCTTAATATATTTTTTCTCTTCAACCATTTCATTATGCTAATCCTTTTCAGGCAGAAAGAGATCAAAATAAAATGGGACAAACCCTCCCTTACATATGAAAGTATATCAATATATTTAAATCCACAAAGGGACGTGTGGAAATTGATGAACTTGTCTTGGGATTGCACTGTCCAATTCCCTGGGAAATAAATGGAATAGATTATCATCCCCCTCTTCCGCACACCTGTACATAATCTGTTTGGGCCCATATCTCCAAGAAATGCTAAACACAGCTGCATTTTCCTCACCATGGAAACCAGCACTTTACTCAACAGGCACACACTCAAGCTGAAGGAAGGCTGCTAGCAAGCTGTTGGAAATTCAAATCAGTAATTTTCTTGAAAACACTAACTCCTTTGGCATGAGCTGTTACTTTCATAGGAGGGTGTCATTGTGGAGGACCATTTACTATCGGTAAAAGAAAAAACAGTTAAACAGCAGAAACATGATTGCCCTTTAGCAATGTCCATTTTTTGATTGACAGAGGTTTATATGTTTATAGGCCAAAAATCACATCCCAAAGGACACATACAGTGAAGTGTGCAGTTACCAGGTGACATGTTCAGGTACCAGTGCTGTTTCTCCAAGAGAATCCCGTAGAAACCTATGTCTACCAATGTATATAAAAGATTTACGCTTTCATGAATATTATGAGACTTTACTTATACCTGCACATCGTGGAAGAAAGAAAAGAGAGTTGTATCAGGGCTTGAGCTCGTGTTTCCCGGTGGTTTATTCTTCTTCTGTGGTAATGTGCCACTGGGCATCAAGATAAAGTCCCAGCAACAGGGTGGAGGCTATAAACTTCACTAAATCCAAAGATAATGAGCTGAGCAGCATCTGACAGACAGTCCAGGAAGCACACAGTCACTCGCACACACAACAGATGAAACAGGACACTCAAATCCAGTTAACTGTTGCTTTGCATTGTGGTCGGAAGGAATGCAGTCACAAACACACAGACTTCTGTCCTTAGAAAGGTCCTGTTTAGATCATACTAATGGTATCATGGATGAGTGATGTCATTCCTGCAGCTCAAGTGCTGCTGGTTTTGAAGCTGTGTTTGAGGAAAACCTTTACAGCAATTAAGATAAGATCCAAAAAAAGCAATGCCCTCCTATTGAAATTCTTCATTCCTGGATGAAGACATGAAGAGGTGTCCATGGACGTGGAGATCCGGCAGCTGATGCACATAATGTTCTGTCCTCTCACTGGGCTGAAATGGGGAATAGTTTTACTAGATATTGTCACGGTAACGCAGAACAGGAAGCTGCAGCTCTTCTGTGGACAAAAAAACAAAAACAAGAAACAACAAGAATGTTCAACTGACACATCTTATTTGCTTACTATATTTTGATAAATGTATCGTGCACACTGGAACCCTAATGTATGATGACTGATGCAGGTCGTGTAAAATGTCATTAAAGAATGAGGGTTCTTAAAGTTCACTGTTTTAGCTCATTGTGGTTTTTCTTTCATAAATATTTTATGTCGCATGATAGCGCCGACTTAAGTGTTACTTATTACCCAAGCCATGTGCCTTCTATTGGATTACAGAGAACCTTATGAATGGGCAAGGCAGTGAAACATGCTTTGTTTATTTAAGGATACCCGTGGGAACTCTGTAATGCTGTTTGCTCAGGAAAGCAACACGAGAAAATCGCTGGAATTAATGTCATGTACTGGCGTAAGAGAACTGCATGAAGTCTAAATGTATTTTAACACAATCACCAGGGAATGAATATTGCACAAACAAAGTAGCAGTGTTACCTCCAAGCAAACAAACAGGTGTTGATAGAGGCTCGGAATGAGAGTCGGCAATGTAATGTTCCCCAAACCTAATATTATTCCTTTCTGTTTCTTCATGCAGGCAAACACACTCACAATTACACACACACAAACTTACACACACACACACGTGCACTTGTCTACCTATCTAACAAGGGACATAATAGTGTCATTACACAACCACAAAGAGGGGACATAGACACCAAGTGGGGACATTTTCATGTGCAGACACACGCACACACACATACACACACACAGACACACACACGCACACACATACACACACACACACAGACACACACACGCACACAATAAATCTGAATTTGAACCATGCATCCATTTTATTGAAACAATAACCACCTCAGTCCCTCCCAGTCTCCGGTCTCTGCAGAGCCTAGGGCCAATGTTAAATCAACACAGGGATTAAATACAATTACAGGGGCGACAGGAAAGCAGTAAACTCGTAAAAACGAACAAACGGCAGGACAGGGTTCCGTAATCCCAACCTCACCCCTCACTTACCAATCGCTTTTTGCCATGCCTTGCCTGCAGGCTTGATTTTTCTCTTGAAGGGAGCAATAAATGAGGAGTAGCAGCAGTGTTATTGCCAGCCAAAGCACATATTCAAAAGCCTGGCAGCCTTGGGATCTCTCCTCAGCCCGACTTTTAAGCGCAAGAAATTCCACCCAGAGGTTTGAGGCCACCGTATGCGCCCGGTAATTGCTTGCACAACAAACACACGCGGGCCACACCGCATGAATATCAAACACCGGGCAAGTTCTCTCCGACAAAGTGGATGAAATTAGCCATTAGGGTGGAAATGCAGGCATGATTTGACACTCGCAGAGAAGACGGCAACAGTTCTGCCATCTCGGTAGAGCTGCTGTTTGAAATGATGTACTCATCTTTGTGACGTGAATAAACTAAAATAAACGATGCCATTTGCATTATTGTCTGGTCTTATATTGTGGATTATGCATATGCATTGTGTCACATCTTGGATTAAAAAGTAAAACTTTTTATTTAACTACAGTACTGTGCAGATATTTAGTTTAGCTTTTTCCCCTTTTCCATGTCAGGGTAGAATTATGTTAAGTGTGTTGCACTGACCACTAGCCTCAGGTCAAAGTCCACAGATAAATTTGAACCTGAAAACTGAAACTTGCATAAATTACATTATTCAAGCGTCAATCTGTTGTAAAGCTATAACTTTATAGGTATTTTCGAGACTAAGCCCTAGAGTTCAAGCTGGGAAAACAAATCCAACTAGTGACAGCTAAAATATTTACTTAACACTTTAAGATAAATTCAAAGCAGAATTTCTGCTGGTACCTTTTGGCCATCACTGATAATATGAGGATATTTAAAAACAAACAAAAAAACATTCTACCCTTTTTCAAAATGAATCGAGGGGACTACTTTCACGTCGAGGGCTACCGCCCCAGACCAACGCAGAAACAATGGCCTTGCGCTTATCGAGAGCATCTTCCGGCGAACGGTCGCAGGACACACTGACATTAAACAACAGGGGGCCTGGCGCGGTCGCCATCGATACCGCTGGATACGCAGGAGTTGGGCGAGGAGGATAATAACAAGTGTGGGTCTGTCCAGCAGGGCTTCGGCGATAACCCGTGGGCAGCCGATGGCCTTATCGTCTAAGGCAGCTTTATTGTTATAAAGCAGCAGGCTGATAACGAACAGCAAGCTGTCACAGCGGAGATGGGTGCCATCACGACGAGCTCACCTGAATCAGAAGCATAAATAAAGCGCAGGCAGCTACACATAATTATGGCTGTGCCCTGTTGATTCCCTCACTACTTTGCAATTACTGCGAGTTTCTAAAGGTCAGCCTGGATGAAGTAATTAGCAGCCTCCGTAAAATAATCACTCCACCTCGCTCGTGTAATAAAGCGAATGGAAAGGCAGACCTCTCTTTCTTCCTCCTCCTACAGTTTTATCACAAAAACAAAGCCGGTCTTTTATCAGTACGTATCATCATCATCATCATCATCATCATATCCTGTAGGTTTTTCATCGAATGTTCCCTAATCAACATTCACTGGAATTGTTGTACATGTAAACGTGGCCTGTTCTTTATCCAGGCATATCTTACACACTGAAGTGATTGGAGGGAGCAATGGTCCTCACTCCTGGTCCTGGAGAGCCGCAGAGTGCGCTGTTTTTAGTTTTCACCTTAATATCAACCAATTCAGACCCAAGAAACCAGGTGAGGTGAGTTAACTGTGTAATTAACTGCTTTAGCACACCCCGTGGTTCCCCAGAACCAGGAGTGTGGACCACTGACGTTTTGAAACCACCATAAGTGAATTCAGCCCAGATGTAGCAAAAGGAAAGATACAATACAAATCTGTGCGCTATCATTCTCAGAGCCTACCAGCCAGGTTTTCAGATTAGCTATAGATTAACGTTTCCTGCAATTTTAATGAAGAGGAAGCCAGGGAAAGGTAATTGATGCTGATATTGAACAGCAACATCATGCGTGACTTCAAATGATCTCAGTTCTAATTCAGGGCTGAGATATGACCATGTTCTGGCTGAGGTTTTTGATATATTTTTAAAGAGATGTGGCCTTTGAAGTGCTTTATGGACCAAATCACTTATTCCTGATAAGTCAATCTCTCACCCCACCATCTGCTTGAAAAACTGTGATTGCAGCATTGCGCTAGCTTTTACAGTAATGGAGGAAAATCTACCTTACTTAACTAACATTATATTTTATGCCAATTTTTGGGTAGTTTCTGCTTACTATAAAATCTTTGTCTCTTTTCTTCCACAGGGAAATTTTTCACATCAATTCAGCAACTGTGTAGGAATGAATGGAGTTGTTGAATAATGTAAACTTTCAGTAGACTGTGGGTTATGCATTAGTCACATCACTGCTGAATGGCACAGTTTTACATTTTCAGTTCCCCTCTCCAAATTTAACATCTGCGTAATGAATCTCTTCCCGGCTTCTGTCATTGGAGGACTAGAGCCTCCTCACCTCAGTCGTGGTAACGTGGGCCTGGCACCGCCACTGGACATTTTTACCACTGTGATATGTCACCCACTTATGTGTGACATCAGTACTGCCTATGCAAACTGACCAATGGGCTTCCTGTTACAACTGAAACACTCAGCACAAGCACAGCTTGGTAGAAAAAGAATCAAAAATTGGTTAAAAGGTCTAGGAAACAGTTGAAAAGCTATTTATTTCACTTACTTTTCCATACAGTATCGGTCAATCGCTGAACCAAGATGAGAAAGCATGTTCCCGAATGAATTATCGTACAAGTTGTAACTCAGTAGAAGTCAAGGAAATACTTTTTTTGGTGAATCGTGGCTCACATGACCTGGATTCAGTCAACATGTGTCCTTAATATTGACTTAAACAATCACTGCCATTGGTTACACAAGGAATGAGTACAAGCAGAAAGTTCATTTTGGTTATTTTAGAACTTTCCAAACTATGCTTATGATGTCATGTATATCCTGGCCATTTGCTGTGTACAGAAGATAGTTTGAGATTAGAAAGATTAGAAACCAGCATAACTTCATATTCTTGTCCTGGGTCCATTCATTACATTACATTACATTACATGATTGGCATTTGGCAGACACTCTTATCCAGAGCGACGTACAGTTACAGGAGACAATCCTCCCGTGGAGCAATGCAGGGTTAAGGGCCTTGCTCAAGGGCCCAACGGCTGTGCGGATCTTATTATGGCTACACCGGGATTAGAACCACCGATTTTGCGTGTCCCAGTCATTTACCCTAACCACTACGCTACAGGCCGCCCATTCAATGTAATCTCACAGCTGAAAGACATCAGCACCAAGGCCTGTGGTTCTACAGTACTCTACATATTGTAAGGAAAGCTATGTTTGTGCTTAATATGTTCAGGTTAAGTTCAACTAGAACAGTTTATTTATGTTTCCAAACATATTACACCCTATCAGGAAAGAAACAAACCTATTCAGTGGGTTAGCTCCCAAATGACCTGTCCTCTCTGCAGCAGGACGTCTTCAAAATGATTGTTTTGTGTTAAGAAATTGTGCTAATTATTCTACTGGCTCTACTGGGTAACTTAATTCAAATTTTGGACATTGGTGACCTCCTCCTGTATTAGTTTTCTTTGTTTTAATATAATGTACTTTTTTGTTGTTGTTTTTGTTGCCCCATGATACCTGGTAATTGATCCCACCTCTAAGGTCCGTAACCCAGAAGGACGGAATCGTGCTTAAACAGTAAACACCATAACAACAATGACATCGACGGTTTGCCCAGATGGCAAGAGCAGCGTTTTAATGAACAACCACAGCAGGCCGACGCAACCGCCACAAACCAAATCCAAACAATGAATTAATCAACTTAATTGCGTCCTGGACAAATGCTCTGGAAATGAAGGATATAGGCGCTAAATGACTTCGGTACAATGCGTGCTCATTAGCGAGGAAGAGGATGTGGAACTGTGAGCCAGACGGGAGGAGATGGGATTCGCTGCGTGTGGGGTGCGTCCCGGCAGTGCAGGGGAAGCGCGGTCGCAGCGCCAGGACCGTGCTTAATTCCGCCTCCTCGGTGGGACGGTCGCCTTGACGGAAGATCGGACACGGCCCTCGCGGTTCGACCACGTTGGAGACCGAGGAAAGCGAGAAAACACAAACTCCTCCAGGTCTTTACGCGAACCCCCCCCCTCTATTCATCATCCGTCCCGATGCCGGCTCTCGCGCGTCCTGTTCAATTAACCCGCGCGCCACGGTTTAAACCAAACAAGCGGCGGGGGGGGGGAGGCCCAAACGCGCCGGAGTCGTTAGCCAGCCTGGGACGCGGTGATTAGCCCCTTCCTGATGATGGATGGACTGGAGCGAGCTGGCCGAGTGTCAGTACCCACAGATGCAGGGAGGGGGCCGCCGGGGGCCGCGGGGGGCGGCACATGATAGCCAGCTGACGGCGAGGCTCAGCGGAAACGGAGCGTTTCCGCCGGATACGTCCGGGCATCCCCGCTACTGGCCAGCAGCCAGCGGCCCGGCAACAGCTGTGCGCTGTGTAGGCCCGTGCACAGCCTTCAAAGCTGTATGACCAAAAATATGTCTGAAAATCTCAATTAAAAGCTTTTTGTGTGCCTGTAAAATCAATCAAGGATTTTTGGTTGCCCGTTTCCATTGGTTAGTCGGACATAACAAGGTCTAAGCATCATTTGCCTAAGCCTTAATTTTCAACTGCCTGAAAAGAGTGGCGTTCATGTGCTGTAGATTCTTGTGTAATGTGAGTTTAGGATCTGGCAAATGACAAATGGAGACAGGTATTTATGTGCAGAATCCACAAACCTCACTACAGGACACAATCAAATTAATAATTTCTTCTTAAACTTCTCAAACATGTAAGCAAGTATACTCCAACACTCTTTTCTTCTTTCTCTTTCTCATGCACACACACACACACATGCTTACAAACACATACACATACACAGATCTGATCTATACTAACATACACTCACAGCCCTATTACAACTGGTTATGATTCATTCTCTTTTCAGTACTGTAGCTATGCACAGTTTCTTTGTTATTTATTCATTTTTTATTTTTATGTTTCTCCATTCATTCTATTATAATGTTGACCATGCAACTATATCAGCGATTACTTTTTACAACCAGGTAATTCATCATTGTCATCATCATTCTCTGTCTCCCCATACTGCTAGGTCCCTGGTCATTTTATTTACTTATTTATTGTATTTTATTTCTTACTTTGAATACTCTAAAGGAATATGCCTAAATAACTAAGATATCTAATGTTAGTGTGTGTGTGTATGCACACAAACTCACGCACACACACAGACACACCTTTCTACACTCGCTCTCCCTTACAAGCACATACACACATACAGCATCAAAAAACCACAGAACATATTGTATATTTATGTAGTGTTTGCCGAACCCTAACCTGGCCTTCTCATGATTGGCCCATACAATATTAAATCTTCACAAACACAAAGTCAGGAGTTCCCCGTCACTCCTGTTCCAAGCATCTCCATGCACTGAAAGCAGCCATTTTGGGCAAATCCTGAAATGATCACAAAAGACATGGTGCAGTACATGCAAACTTTTCATTCAAAGAAAGACATAGGATTCATTTGTTTCCATGGTGAACGGCAAAAGATAGACAGCCTCATTTGAACTAGCCTCATGGACCAACTGAACACCTTTTATATCCATCTTTTCCAGGATGCAGTGTCGTACAGAGCATTTTAAGCAGCTGTCCAAAGTTGTTATGGTGACAAACCCGTCAGTCTTGTCTATCTTCCTGTCATCCAGTTCAATCTACTGTCCTTTGAAATGGTGATTGCTTTGGCAGCAGGGGTCTGACAGCACAGTGTACATCCGAAAAGAGATACGGAGTCAAGAGGGTACACAGAATGTGGACTTTATATTATCAGACAGACTGGATCTCGATTCAGGCCAGACATGACCTATACTTTCAGTGTGAGAAAGTATCTGTATATGTGCATGCCTGCATGCTTAAAACTCTCTATTTCTCTCTCTCCCTCTTTCATTCTCTCTTTCTCTCTCGCTATCTCTCTCACACACACACACACACACACACACCACACAGCAAGAAAATATATATTTTAAATATGTATGTATGACACTCCTGATGTTTGATTGCATTCTATTTACATTTATTCTGAATTCATAATGCATTTATAAATATATTATGTCAGTATATGTATATGTATATGTATATAGACACACACAGTGCAGATAACTGTTGAAAAGGTTAGGTGCCAGTGGACCCCAGGCAATGCTGAGAAGCACACCTCAATGCCTTGAGCTCCGAGCAGCTACAGTCTCGGTTTAAACCCTTTTCAGTATTCATTGCTCACTCAGAGAGTACTTAATTCCTCCAATGAGTTTTAATGCTGCAAGAAACCATATTCTAGTTACTGCTGATGAAGTGTTTGTTTAGTAACAGCACTGCTTGCCGTTTGTATTCCTGGAATGCTTTGTAATTCCAAAATACACACATATGGATGTCAGCATGTACATTTACTGCGATGCAATATCAGTAGGCTACTAATTACCAAAGATGATATAATGAGCGAACATGCAATATTGTCATACTCTCCATTTCCCTGCCTAGTGCTTTCTGCTTTCCTGTGTGGTCTGTTGTGCCTTGTGTCCTGTTTCGCTTTCCGTAGTTTTCATTCATTCTGTCATTCGGTTCACCTGCGTCTCGTTACCTGTTTTCGTCGCACACACCTGTTTGTCATTTCTGTTCAATCACATTCAACCTGCCTTTTTGCTTTAGTTCTTTTCCAGATTGTAATGTGTCCCAACCTTTCTCTCCGGCTTTTCTCTCGCCTGTCTGCCTGTATTCTGATACCCTTTGTGTACCCCGACTTTTGGTTTTTGGATTTTCCTTCAGTTCTGTTGCTGATTACTGTTTACCGAACGTTGCTTGGATTTCTGGATTACTCTTAGATTATGTTCAGTACCTCTGCCTGTTTGGACTGCTTACCGGGTATGGACTTTTGCTTGTTTTAATGACTACAAACTTACACTATGGTACCTGTTTTCTCGAATTCGACCACTGCCTGTCTGATCTGCCTGTCGCTTAATAAAGACACTTCTTCTGCCTACTTCTCAGTTGCGATTAGTTCTTCAGTCTTGACGCCTGACACAATATGGAACTTTCATGAATACTTTTAATAAATGTATTTTATTAAAAACATTGTAGGAAATGGTAGGTTTCCTTATTTCCTATTGTAGGGGAATGGCACAACAAGTTTATTTGATTGCATGAACTGTTGAGGTTGGTCATGTGAAAGCTGCGTCTTTTGCAACAGATTTTTAAACTTTCGTCTAGAGGAGATTAAAATAGAACAGAATTGCCTTTGGATCATAAAAGTTTTTCAATGAATATACTTTTAGCCATCTGGAGAACATCCTGTACTGGTGCAGTGGATCTCAGGCAATTCCCTGCACCCTACAGCAACAACATGAAATACCCCTAGCTTTCACAAGCACAGCCTGTATGGTTCCCATGGTAACATCAGTATCAATCACAATTCTTTGCCTCTTACATAATTATATAGTACATTTAAAATGTCATGTGACCTATTCTTAAACTATGAAAGTATGTGCATAATACATTGCGCAGGTTGTATTAGAATGCGCGACTTTGTAGTCATGTTAGGTATGCATTTCAATGAGAATAAATCTATGAATGTATTCAATATTTGGACATATTCATTCCTAGTGCATAATTTCTGCTATAGCTACTGTCAAACTGTGGTCAATGATTTGGTCCAAACTAATTCTACTGACAAACAGCAATAGTTTATTTATAACATCTGCTTTTAAATTATTACATTTAAATTCACATTTTTGTCATTTGGCAGACGCTTTTAATCCAAAGCGACTTACAAGTGCATAGGTTCTACCACAAGTCAAAGCATCACATCCATAACTAGGGAAATACACATGGAATGCTGTTCTAAACATATAGTCGTCATCATAAGTGCAAATTATTTTATTATTATTATTATTTTTTACTTTTCCACAGCGTATATTTGTATATTTATTTTCGCCTTTCTCCTTCATTAATTAAAAAGCATTCTTCATGTCATATTGCTGAATTCCCTCATCCAGAAATGTAAGGAGTGACACGGCGTGTTGAGCAAGCAATTTACTTGCTTATGGCAAAGCCATGTATGTACAGCATCGCAGGTGTCAGTTTTGTTGCTGTAATTAACTGGAGGATTTCAAGCATAAATATTGAGCCAACCAATTCATTAACTGTGCCCTGTACCACCACGTCAAACTGAAAGGAGCAATTCACGTTTTTCCTGGAACATCTTGGAGGGAATCTCCGCCCATCTCTTCTGACACCATTTTGTTGAACCTGTCTCCGGCCCAGTGGTCACCAACTGAGCCGTGTAACTGTCTCATTTGAATAGAAACACAACAGCAGCCTAATGTCAGGGCCGCCGTTCCAGGAGACAGACAGGGAGACGGCCTCCCGCTAGCTTGTCACTAATGCCTTTAGCGCCGGATCCATCCCAGATCTGGTCGAATTCCTCTCCCCCCGGGGAACGCCAGACCCCCGGTGTCATCATGAGCGAACGAGCCAGTCGCTGGTTCTTCATCCCACACAACCGGCTCTCATTTTACTCGCTAATATCCCATGAATTAATGATGAAGCATCACAGGCTGGGGGATCTGAGTTCCTGCCACCGACCAGGGGGATGATTTCACATTCCGGACCTGCATTTTTAATGAACTTGTTTAATCTCAGAGACCCGGTGGCTAGTTTGGACGGTGGAACGTGGCTCTCACCGTCGCCTATGGGCTGGGGGTGGGGGGGTGGGGGTAGTGGGAGGGTCGGCATGGTGGGTGGTGGTGGTGGTGGGTGGGAGGGGGGGGCTCAAAGGATCGATGTATGAACAGCCATGGGCACAAAAGCCATCCCATTAATCAATAGCACCATGCTTTTGAGTTGAAAAGACCTGAAAGACAGGAGAAACCTTTCTATAATATGGATACAGTAATACATGAATGCATGACAGCAAATATATTTGCATTTATGTAAAACTTAATCTAAGCAGTGGCCACATTCTCAATCAAGCTGATACATTTCTAAATTTCTCCCCCAAAATTGTGAAAAAAATACAATGAAATTTTTTTTTTTTTTTTTTTATATCCCCACTGAAACATTTTGGATATTCTTAGTGATAGTCATGACAACATCTGAAAGTAGTGACCAAATAGTGGGGAATGTAGGAGCAAGGGGAGGGAAGAAAAAAAAAAGTAGAATAGATAATACCTTGAATCCACTTTTATAATACTAGAAAAACCAACAACTTCACAAAACACATTAAACAGACAGTATATGGTGATACCTGTATCTCTAAAAATATAATCCACAGCACCATGTACATTTTTCACTTGAAAAGAGCATTCAAGAAGAGGTTATCTTCTTTCTTAAGTCCTTCATGTCATAAATTGTTAAATGATTTGGGAACAGTACCCTGATAGTAGTCGTCATGACATGGAAATGGCAGTGTCTTTACCATGTTATAATATCTGTCGTGAAGTGTCATAGCCATTCTTAACTATGAAAATCTGTTGTTATGACACAATCTGCAGTTTGTGTCATGATACAACTGACATAAGCAGTGTAGAAGACAGTGAGGCTTCTATGGAGTCTGTTATGTCAGTTGTGCCATAGCTCTCAGTGGTTTGAAAACACCAAGAAGACATAAAACAGAATCCAGAATAAAGCAGACGGCTGGCAAAAGAAATATAACATTACTTGCTGGTAAGGAAAAATGAAGTGTTATTTTATGGGCGGTATTGAAAAGTGTGTGAAATATTACAAATGATTTAGGTGTAATCATTGACCCAAGTCTGTCTGGATCTAGATCTGGTGCCAAAGCAATAAGACAAGCCAAATGGGATTCTTGGGTATATATTAAAAATATTGAGCACAAATCAATGAAGGTTATACAAATGTACAATGTTCATTATCAAACTACATTTAGAGAACGGTGTCAATTTCATAGACATATAAACTCTCAAAACAGCACAGAGAAGATGGGTGTAGTTATCAAATGTATAAATTACAAAGAGAGACAATAAATCTCTTCAGCCTTGGGAAAATAAGAAGTGATTTAATTGTGGTTTTGGCTCAATTAAGTATACATATTACGAAACCGTTTCATGTTATCAGCACAACTAGATGTCAAATGAGGTAATCAGAAAGAACAGTAGTGATGTTAGGACATGTTCATTCACATTGTTTTCAGCTCATGGAACAGTTCACCAGAACTCCTTAAAACTTTGGCTTGATTAAGTGCTAGATGCAACTGGCTTGATGGGCTGTTGTTTTTTTATTGTTTTCACACCTGCTTGGCTGTGAAAATAATTTTTGTGAGATTTCTTAAAACCACCAGAATTGAAAGTGATTATTGAAATATGTGTTGTTCCTGCCCTGCACATTGGAGAGAGCTACTGTGTCATCCTTTTAGGTAGTGCTGTCGAAGACTGGGTCCCTCTAAGGACAACCTGTAGCCTAGTACATTACATTACATTAATGGCATTTGGCAGACGCTCTTATCCAGAGTGATGTGCAACAAAGTGCAAAGTGCATACCCATCACCAGGGATAAGTGCGCTGAAAGACCCTAGAGGGAAGTACAATTTCAACTGCTACCTGCACAACAAAGATAAGGACTAGGGCCTATTTGATCATCAGTTTTTTTTTTGTTTTTTTGTTTTTTAATATATTTTTCTTTAATAGAAATACCGCAACCCGCGACTGTATGAATAAACTGCCAAACCAAACTAGCAAAGGTATCATCGTAATACACAAGTAAATAACACAGGTAAAGACCTAGTAGCAAAGGACTGGGACCCACTAGGTCGGTGGTTCAAGCCCCGGTTGACCGCAATGAGATGAGTTGTATAAATATCAATGGACCTGTCATGCATTAAGGCAGACCTGCTGAAAGGATTATTAACCCTGAAATATTAAAGACTCATTTTCCCATTTGTTTCAGATGTGGGTCATGCAGATACAGGTCAGGAGCTCCAGTTAATGTTCACATCAACCATCAGAATGGGTAAAAAATGTGATCTCAGTGATTTGACCATGGCATGATCGTTGGTGCCAGGGAGGCTGGTTTGAGTATTTCTGTAACTGCTGATCTCGGATTTTCAGGCACAACAGTCTCTAGAGTTTACTCAGAATGGTGCCAAAAACAAAAAACATCCAGTGAGCAGCAGTTCTGCAGATGGAATCGCCTTGTTGATGAGACGAGTCAGAGGAGAAGGGCCAGACTGGTTGAAGCTGACAGGAAGGTGACAGTAACGCAAATAGCCATGCAATACAACAGTGGTATGCAGAAGAGAATCTCTCAACACATAATGCCTCAAGCCTCTAAGTGGATAGGCTACAGCAGCAGAAGACTTAATAAATCTAAAAAATCGAATAAAGTCTAATAAATAACTAATAAAGTGCTAAGTGAGTGTATATAAACAATTGCGGATTCGAACTTCTATCATTCAGTGTTCACGCAAATTAAATCCCCTTGCAAATTACTTTCCAGAAGCTATTTTCTATGCCAATAAAATAATTTTTAAAAAGAATGCTTTAATTCAATAATGATATTGCTTTACAGAATGGAAATGACCAAATTAAAATGCTTCCCCAAAATATTATTGCTAAGGCACAAAGCCGACCTCCCATTATTTAATCACATTAGAAAATACAGTAATTTCCTGCCAGGTAATTGGATTAAAAATAAAATAATTAGATAAATTATCATTTTCAAAGCATATAAAAAAAAAAGAATGACTTGAATTGTCCACTGAGTAACATTCATTCTGAATGCATTATCTGAAATTCTTGCTAAAGCGCAGGTGCAGAAAGCAGAGGTCATGGGTCCACAATTTTTCCAGTTGCTAGGTTGTCCCCATGAATATGGAAGTTGTCTCCCATTCAGAAGAATGATAATTATAATTTGAATCTCCCTGTTACTCATCTGGCTGACAGAAAAATTGCTGTTTATTTTACGAGTAATTATTGGATGTGACATTTTTTTAAACAAAACAAGGTCTGAGAAGAATGAAAAACAATGCATTGTGGGTAAGAATTTGAATCTTCTAAGACTCTCTTCCTCTCTTCAAGAGTCTAGCATGAAAGTCAACCTGTCAATAAAACGTTACACTCTTACACGTGAAAGGGTGAAACCGGTGTGTTTTTTTTTAGGTTTTTACGTGCAAATACGACATTGTTATTCTCCAGGAGTCAGAGAGAAATTCAGACATGAGCCCAGTCAGTGTGACACAAGGTCAGAGATGCCCCCCTTTCTCATTGGCCAAAGTTAAGTAGGCTCTGGTGGGTCAGAGAGAAGGTCTTCCTGGGCGGCGTTCCAGGGCACCAGCACAAAGAGGACTAATTGGCATGTAATTAATCATTCTCTCCTCAACAGGCCCATACGTGCGCTGAGTGACTGAGAGAGGCAGCCGAAGAGGTCACCATTAATCATCACTGCATATCAGCTCAATCAAGTGCTCATCTGTCGCCTCCGCCCCCACCTCCAACAGGCTCCGTCTCCATGCCGCTGTTTCCAGAACTTTCTCTTACGCTTTGCTCGGATTGGGTGAGCAGGAGGGAGGCCGGGGGGGCGGAGGTGGGGGCGGGGGTGAGGGTGAGGGTGAAAGGGGGGGGGGGGGGGGGGGTTCACAGTAAAAATCCATGCCCGTGACAGAAAATTTGTCATGTCGCGGGGCTTAGCGGAGAGCCACCTCCGGGAGCGGTCTGCGATGCCTCCTCTCGTTGCACACATCCTGAAGGCACTTGAGAGCCAGCAACGGATAGATTGATCGTCACATGGGGCCACTGTGTTATTTATTGGACTCCGGATGAAACCTTCTTTGGAGGATCACAGCGAGGCTGAGACAGAATATCTAGCCTCTGTTTACCAATGCACTGTACATAAACAACAGTGCTGTGCAATGCATTACAGATAGACCAGACCAGCATGTAATGATTACCCCAACACCAAAAATCACATCTATGAGTACTTACATATATATGTGTTAGCAATAAAATTTCTCATCTCCATAGCCTTAGGCCCTCTCTCTTCATAACTTAACATTTATTTGCAGTTAGCATCAATATAACGTCCACCTACAGCTCCCCCACACCAACCCCTTGATTTACCAAACCACTGATATCCCGTTTGCACTGGCTTTAAACCACGGCGCTTACAATGGGCGAAAGCTTGTTTTTGGCCTAAATGTTTATCTCTCTCTGTTGCCCCGCGCTTAAAAAAGGTTTGGGGAATGGGTTTTATAACAGTAATGCGTTATGAATAATAAATACTAGTGGGGAATTGGCAATTCACCCGTGTCAAGATTTTCTGTTTAATAATTGAGACGCAGCACAGCGGGCTTTTAAAAGAGCTACAGCTGTACCCAATGTTTAGTGTGGACATTGCTGTAAACACTCGTGGACGATAAAGGCCATAAATGAATACATTGCATTACTGTGTTCATTCTCTGAGATTAATGAGGACTTACGCCGGCAAAGGGGGAAAAGAAAATTGTGTTTTTTTTTGTGAATTCAGTCACACAAATTGCACATCTGGAAATGTCTTTACCTGTATGTTGGTTTACAGGTTTTCCCCCTGTACTGAGCAGGGCTATTTTTTTTCCCTGCTATCCTCACTTGCCCTCCCTTGCACTTTTCAACAGAACTTGAGTCCAGCGATGCTGCAATAAACAAGTCATGAAATGTCCCAGAAATAGCTAAATGACACCACATCCTTTGCCAATGCTGTTTCTGTCTTATTGACACTAGTTTAAAATACCATACTGGGAAGGTACTTACTGTGTTGTTTAGCATAAGGGATACAACTGCTTTCATTCAGTAGAATAGAATGTCCTTTTCATTGACCAGCTACTGTGCCTTTGCTTTCTTTTGTGGACTGTTCAAATTTATTCTGTTCTTTTTTTTATATCGTGCAGAGTTTATTAGTGGGACCCAGTCTTAGAGTACCCTGCCGAAAAGGATTACACAGTGGCTCTCTCCAATGAGCAGGGCAGGAACAAACAAATAAATAATACACATAAAACAGGGTGTTTCAACCTTGCAGAATCCCGCTGCCGAAGACCTTCAGCGGTCAAAACACGTTTCCACTACTCTGTTTTAATGTGTTTATAAGTATCTGGGTAATTATTTATTTGTTATTGTTTTGTATTGTATACATTTGAGCGAGTGCACCATATAACAATGCTAGGTGGGTGCTGCTACTGTTTTTGCAACGATACAATGTGATCAGCTATTTTACATCCTTTGAGCTATCGCTTTTTTTGAGTGCCTCTCGTATTTCATTACAACATTTTCACTTATGTACATATTCTCTTTCCCCCAAAATTATACGGAATAGTGTTGACTCCTTTGCCTAACAATGATAGCCTTTTGATTTATCATCAATGAAATGGACTCATTTTTGACTAAACATCGCCTTTCTGCATAAGAGATTGATGTCAATAAGGAATAATTGCATTGCTACTTACGGGTTTGTTTGACTGCAATGGATGTGTTGGCTTCTGAGCTGTTGGCTAATTAAGTGCATCAGTAAAACATAATTGAAGTGGAGCAATTGTGTTGCTTAAACAGACAGTTAAACCTTAAAAGCAGTACAGTCCATAAAATGTTTTATTAAGCCTACTACAAATTATAATAATGATGAAAAGATTACAGCTTATACCCAGCTAAGAAAGAAATACACAAACTAAACAGCTTATGTGCATCACGCCTTCCTTACAGACTATCTTGACAGCGTCATTTATCTAAGGAGGCTTTTTTGAGATGCTATAAATGAGAATGTGCATCTCCCGGACAAGTGTATCAGACATAACAAAGTTGTCCCTGCTGTAAAATCCTGCTGTGACCAGTGTGACCAGCTTGAAAATTGAGCTGGTCACGCTGGTCATAAGCTAGTCTACATTACATTACAAGGCATTTAGCAGACGCTCTTATCCAGAGCGACGTACAACGAAGTGCAGATCAAACACAAGTACAAGTGTGAAGAGGACCTGAGATCACAGTACAGTTCTAGAGTCCTAGTGTGACCATACAGATACAATCGGAACCCTTGAAGAATACATCAACTTCCAAACTAGCATACCACAGTTGGCAGCTAGAATACCCCAAGTACAACAATACAATAGCTAATACAAAAAAAACAACAATATCTATAACTATATAAGTGCCATTACAGTCTATGGCATATATAAGGCTAATCATGGTGGTGAGTTAGAGAGGGCAAGGTGTAGCCTGAAGAGGTGAGTCTTCAGTCTGCGCTTGAAAGAGGTCAGAGACAGAGTCGTGAGTGAGAAGCGCAGGTGTGGCAAAGAGGAGGCGCCAGACTGCACGAAGTAGCAGAACGGAGGGGTCTAGCTGGGTATGAGCTGGTCAACTAGCTTTGCCAAGCTGATCATAAGTTGGTCTAGCTGGGTATGAGCTGGACAACCAGCATGGCCAAGCTGGTCATAAGCTGGTCTAGTTGGATCTGAACTGGTGAACCAGCTAAACCATGTCAAGCTGGGAGCTGGTCGGAACCGGTCAACAAGCTACCAGTTGTTTCAAAACCTAGCATGAGCTGATGAGGTCAGTTCACTATGATCTCGATACAAGGGTGCTACTGGGAAAGAAAGCAATAGATCTGATTAGCCATAGTTAAAACCAAGTGAATGAAACTTGACCACACCCACTGGTGATTTAATTATCTTAAACCAACCTCTTCTCTAATCACACCTATGAAGTTGATTTGGACACACCCTAATTCCATCCTGGCATAAGCTACCACTTATTAATACTTTCACAACAGACTTTATTACTATACCCACCCCCTCCTTCCCCTCCCCTCAATGATAATTCTGATTATCAGTTACAGTAAAAATGGCTGTTTCCCCTGAAAAGTGATCTAACTTACTTTTTGACTTTGTTAATTTAATTCCCTGAAATCTGGAACAATGGATACCCAAGGATCCTTTTCTTCTTTAGTTTCAAGTGTCTGGGCTAAATTTCCCTAATTTAATTAAATCATGTTCCAATTGTGTACACACAAAAGAGATACTTAGGAAGATAAGACAAAGGCAAGGCATCACTGCCAACCTCCATCTAAATAACACTGGGATTTTCTTATTCCTGAATGAAGTGCATGACTGTATTCAGGTTTTAAAATGTCCTCGGGGAGATGTAATTTAAGCCTCCAAAAATGTTCAGAGAAGCACTAAACCGCTTGCCTTAATGGTGCTCTGGAACAGTTACGCATGCAGTCACCACAAAAGACACCTTCCCTGTCCCTGAAGATCTGAGGCTTATTTATGAGCTGTGGGTTTGTGAGGCCCCCCAAAACAGGACTGTCCTGTGCAATAGCACAGCTGCCTGACAGTTTTCCCCACAACATTTCAGTCAGATGCTTTGTACCTTTGATCAGCGGGCTTCACTATTTACAAAGAACTCACGATCGTCTCGTTCTTTGTAGTGTTCTTTGTCTCGCCTTTGGTTTATTTTCAGGCGTCTGCCATCTGAATGTTTTCTTTGAACACTTGTGTGTTCTCTGTGTTTCTTACATCCACAAGCCAGTCGGCTTAAATGTAAAAATCACAGGTGTAACGGAGATTCCCGGTCCTGAGATCTCACCGAATGAGGGCCCGTGGCACGGTGAAATTACATCTTCAAAAAACAAGCATCAAATAGTAGTTACAATGGACTGTTAATCAATGGAATATCAATCATTTATTGGTCAATGGTGTGACTTTTACAATATCTTGCCTACCTCTGTACAGACAGTTTTTCCTGGTTTTTGTGAGTAGCTTGTGAATAATTCACAGTTGAGCTGTAAAGCTGATAGCCCAGCATTCAATACTTATTTATTTGAATAAAAATGAAAACAACTTAACTTTGTTAATGTGTGCATTTGTACCAAAGTTTTCTCATGAAAAGCCAATTACATTACATTACATTATTGGCATTTGGCAGATGCTCTTATCCAGAGCGACATACAGTTGATTAGACTAAGCAGGAGACAATCCTCCCCTGGAGCAATGCAGGGTTAAGGACCTTGCTCAAGGGCCCAACGGCTGTGCGGATCTTATTGTGGCTACACCAGGTTTAGAACCACCAACCTTGTGTGTCCCAGTCATTTACTTTAACCACTACGCTACAGGCCACCCCAATTGATGGAAAACCCAGAGTGCATTCAAATAAGAGACTAATTAGCATGTCAGCTAATTAGTCTCTTATCATTGCTGTAAATCAGCCTTGCTCACAAACCATGCTGTGACACAATGTAAAATTAATTAATATAAATTTTTTGTTAATCAATAGAGTACTGCTTTCATTCGGAGAGCGCACAAGTTGTACAGGAATGTCTCCCTCTCAGTCTCAGCACCAAGGTTCTGTCCTTGGCTGAAATCGTATGGCGTCTTTGTCTTGGAATGTAATCTGTCTTTCAGAAGACATAATAATTCTGTTGAAAAGATCATTTATCCAGCTGCTGTTCCTCTGCCAGAGGTGGTACGTTTTGGGTAGATGGCTGTGTCTCTTTCACTTTCTCATGTATGTCTATGTGTGCTGCACTGTGTGTGTGTGCGTGTGCATGTGTGTGTATGTATGTATGTACACGCAGTGAGCACTCTATTAGGTATTTGCTAGATCCATTTTTTTGACTTATTAAGTCTTCTGCTGCTGTAGCCTATCCACTTAGATGTTTGACATGTTGTGTATTCAGAGATGCTCTTCTGCATACCACTGTCGTAATGTGTGGTGATTTGGGTTTCTGTCATCTTCCTGTTAGCGTTGACCAGTCAGGCCCTTCTCCTCTAACCTCTCTTATTAGAAACATGTTTCTGCCTGCAGAACTGCTGCTAACTGGATGTTTTTAGTTTTTCGCACCATTTTGTGCATAATCTAGAGACTGTTGCGCATGAAAATCCCAGTAGATCAGCATTTTCTGAGATACTCAAACCACCCTGTCTAGTATAAACAATCATTCCACGGTCAAAGTCACTCAGATCACAATTCTGACCTTTGGTCTGAACAACAGCTGAACCTCTTGACCATGTCTGCATGCTTATATGCATTTAGCCTCTGCCACATGATTAGATGATTAAATATTTGCATTAACAAGCTGGTGTACAGGCCAGCCTATAAAAGTGCTCACTGAGTGTATATGTGTATATTTATTTATTGACTTGGACAACAAGCCAAAGGATAATTGAATAAATAGAATGCATACAGAAGGCAAGGCATTGTCAAGACTCCTCAGTCGGATAAGGGCTAATTGAGCACTAAAGTGTGCTGATTTAATCAGTGTGAAAGTCAATGGAACAGGGCGGCCTGTAGCGTAGTGGTCAAGGTACATGACTGGGACCCGCAAGGTCGGTGGTTCAATCCCCGGTGTAGCCACAAAAATATCCACACAGCCACTGGGCCCTTGAGCAAGGCCCTTAACCCTGCATTGCTCCAGGAGAGGATTGTCTCCAGCTTAGTCTAATCAACTGTATGTAGCTCTGGATGAGAGTGTCGACCAGATTCCATTAAGTAATGAATCATCCTTATATAGTTTCAGGCATCTGCATTCACACAGTGTTCACACGCTATGTAGAAGAATGAACCATTGTAATTTAGTGATATTAGCTATCTGAAAAATATGATATCTTTCTGTGTACATAGTAGTACTGTTTCTTTAAGACAGAAAATTTAGCTTCCATAGTTAGCGCCTAAATGCAATCTTAGTTTCTCATTCATGTCTATCACACAGAAATGAAGCCAATTGTCTCCGGGGCCCTGCTTAAATGGCAGATAATGCTGAAATACATAAAGCAGACACAATGTTTAATCAGCTAGGGCAATTAAAAGGGAACACTTTACAATAAGGTTCCCTGAATTGGCATGAACTAATGTAGTTAACTAACTACTACTCAGATGATAATCTGTACAGCTCTGTTAATGTTTTTATACATCATTAATTCAACAACTCCATTAGTTATTCTCAATTCATTCTGGAATGAAAAAGACAGTTAATGTATTTGTTAATGATTAACTAATTATAAGTTCATCCTATGGTTTGCTAATGTATAAATACAATGTAATAAATACATTAGTTTGTCGTTAACAAGTGAATTAACTAATGAAATGTCAATTCCATGCTTAATTAATGTATTTGACCATCATTAATTCATGTTAACAACTACATTAATTAATGGCAATTTTCTCACAAGCTGAGCATTTTTGGATGGTGCTTTGTTCACAAGGTCATTGACTACTTCTGCTCCGCTCTTTAATTCTGTTCTAACTTTGTGTGAAGATTATGTAAAGAGGAATCTAAAGGATCAAAAAAAAAAAAGAAAAAAGAAAGTCTCAGCATAACTTTGAAAATAGGTTCTAATGTATGCCTGTTCATCTGTTTTTACTTCTGTTTTTACTCACTGAGCCTCCTGTTGTGGGTCGCACATCTTCAACACATACACTGCCGTTCAGAAGTTTTGGGTCACCTTGTCTTTTTCAGCTTTTCACGCTTTAATCTTTTATTTATTTTCTCTGTTTGTAATCAAACAATTCATATGTGGTCAAAGCACAGACTCAGATATTCAGTCTACATATAAAACGTGCTGAAATGACTAGATGGTGAAACCGAAATGTTATCCTGAACAGGGTCGCGGGTGATCACAAACAGAGAAAATAAAATATTAAAGCAGAAAAAGACAAGTTGACCCCAAACTTTTTAATAGTCGTCTATAAATAGACATTATTGGAAATGTAAGCAATATTACATAAAATCTATTACTATTACTATAAACTATAACTCTAATGCGACTGATGATGTGCAGTATTAGTATAACCTATATTTTATAAAAGTACATACACAGCTGTTGTAAAAACGATGTAATTACATGAACAATCCAATGTCCACTTATGACCTCTGGAATAGATGGAACGGAGGTTAGGGGTTTGCATCTGAAACGCTTGTCAGTTTTAATAAGCGCATGAGAGTATTTATCATCGCCTCAATCCTGTAGGTTTTTTGCAGCATGTGTGTTCTATTTTCGATCAGACCCCCGTCGAGGAACGCTTATGAATAGTCATGACCGTCGGCGAGTCCCAGGCGAGAGATAAAGATTCCACGTGTACTGAGGCTCTGCCTCCATTACCGAGTCACACGGGGGAACTTAAATTCGCTGCGAGCCCCCCTCGGAGAGTCTCTCCGTGCGCTCTATACTGCCGTGCGGCCTTGCAGAAGGAGCTGACTGCGGAATCACCGCCCAAGGCCATAGCCTGTAGACCAGGCCCTTCAGCAGATAAAACTGGGAGGGCGCCTTTCATCGTCCGCCTGTGATTGGCACGCCCGCTCAACAGAACTAGAGTTGTCATTGTGTCCATAAAAAATGAATGCGTACACAATTGATGCTCTCACAACCGACCTTTCGGGCCAAGTGAAACTTGGTGAAATTGTCAGGTAAGTGAAAGACCAAACAAAAGCTCTGACCTCTATATGCACTATATACACACATCATCAGTCTGAAAAACCAGGACAGGCACAAGTTGGACGGCAGATTTTTCTAAATGTATTTAATTTGATATGCAGTTTTAACAATTGAACGACGCATTGTCATTTAACAATCCGCTGACACGCTGTCATCGCGTCCAGGCCTGTATCAACATAACTTCCCTCGCAGAAAGCCACATTCATCAGCGCGAACATTATCATCCTGGAAGGTAGACAATATGAGTTGCTGCAGTCAGCGGACTGGACTCGTGCCCAGAAGAAGCTGGAGCAGGGTTTTTCCACAGAGAGTCGATTGTGAAAACAGAAGGTTTGTTAGGAGGCCGGCCATCGACAATCTGTGACACATACCTAGCTCTGTCCCAGGTTACAGATGCATCCCAGGAATAAATAAGCCTTTGTACTTAACCTTGAGTCTCAATTAAATACTTTAGTATTTAGTGTTGCTTTTTAAATTCATCGCGGGTTCTGTGAGTTTATTGATCACCAACCCCCCAAACTGTCTTTGAAGGTTGAATTTGGAATTCACAGACAAAGGTGAGGTCGAATGCTGATTGATTCCAGTGGTTCTGTCCCGCCCTAGACAATCCTTAATACTAACTCCCTTCCAGCCGATTTCAATAACACATTTCTGTAACTGTGGGAGAAAGACAAAAGTGAGCAGCATTTTTCTTCTTCCCCACACATTCAGCTCGTATGCAGGGTGTCACAACATATGTTTCTGCTTTTTTTGTTTTTTAAATATTTTCTATATGAATAGATTAGCAACATGAACATTCATCTTTAATGTCATCACAAATACCCAGCCTGAGAATATAATAATATTATTACACCTTCAGTCACATGGTGAAATATGAATATGCTACACTTTAATTAACAATCCTTAGCAGGGCAAGAAGGGAAGGGGCTATGAATAAATATCCTGACAGCTTCATGACACAGTCATGACCCATCTCACATACTGTACATGGAAGGGTAGGGTCACGCAGGCACAGTGCCCACTGAGTCCTTAGTAATGAAATGTGCTATTACACACCATATCACATGCTGTATAGTTGTAATGAATATTAGTTGAGCATTTGGTGGTGATACAAATTACAAATAAAAATGATGTCAACTGAATTGGTGTATGATCCTCTCTAATACAAAGGCATTAGCCAGAGAGGCCGGTGCTCTGTTGAACACAATACGGACTAAAATTGGCAAATTGGATAAAAATATACTGTACATATAAAGCCTGATGTGATCATCAGCTTGACGTATGTACCCTTGCACAGGAGCAGACATACCCGCAGGCACAAACAAGTAAGGTTCATTGGAAATCTGCCAAGCCATTGCTTATTTCCACCAGCTCTAGATATTTAGAAAGCCAAGCTAATATAGCATGTTTCCACTGTTTCTTGTGACAGAATGTCTGGCTAATGCCATAATGTGTTATCCTGTAACCACCAGAATCGAATGTTGTGAACGGAGGAATATTTCACCTTTTTCTTTTCTTCTCTAATTGCGTGCCGTTGAAATGTAGATGCAGTCGTGGCACAGTTCGACATGGGGCCTCCTCACCTCATTTCTGTTGGTTTTCAGCGAGTAAAATGTAGCGCTTGCTGAGCCGGTAGCTATAACAGCTCACATTTACAGACTTAGAAGGATTAGAAGTAAGAAACCATTGGCATCAGTATCACACCAATGCTGACAGGCTCGAGTTGTTCCCCGCTGAATAGCTGGCATTTGAATGAATGTTGCTTGCATATTAAACACAATGACAATGCATTCCTGATCCATGTCTTTTAATATCTCTTTATTCGGCAACTGATTATACTGATTGTATAATTATTAATAAACCTGTAGTCTGAGCAGATACTTAACTCTGAATGTGGCCAGATGTTAGTAGTAACAATCACATGGACACATTTTTGTAAAATGGCCTTTGGACTAAAGACAACATTTCACTGTTTACAGATAAAATGAAGCCAAAACATTGAGTAATCACATTTCAGGAGCAGTACAGTCAGGTTTGTGGCCACTATAAAAAGGTGAATGTAAATTATTTCTAAAAATAAGGTTATATACACTTCATATCTTCATAACTCATGTGCAGAAATATATTGAGAGAAATGTATTGTCCCTTAATAATGAAGCATTTGTCTCTGCAACTGATAAATGTGACATAAATTATGATACCTGCTATATAATGATGCCACCTGGAAAAGACAAATGAATTAGCCTATGTCTTTTAATACATCATTTTTATAACTTGCCAGTGGCTTATACCAAACAGGAGAAAATTGCTTATTGGTTGTAATTTTTTATATCTATCCTTACAATTTAATGACATAAATGCGTTGTCCTTGTAAAAAAAATTAAGACAAATTGGTCGAGGCATTCAGGCAAACATTTTAGCTCAATGTTGGCCACGGTGTGAACTTTCCGATTTCTTTAAAAGCTTGTGACAGGCATCCGAGCGCTTGAAGCCCCCTTCGCATGGTGCCGGGTAAGGAACGCTCACGCAGAAGCAGTGCAGCTCCGTTTTGTCCGCCACAGGCAACCTGTTGACCTGAATTACAAAGTCAGTTCACAAGCGTGTCAGATTCTAAAGCCTCTTTTGGGAGAAGTTAAAGGGGGCGCAGGATTAAATTAGCCCAGTCCAACAGTCCAGCAGAAGAAGGGACTGTGCTGTGCTCTTGCACATGCTCTGTGTGATAACACGCAAAGCCACTGTCATTTTTAACGCTCAATCGATCTCCTCTGAATACTGCCATTGTTTCAGTGCCCAGAAGGAAATTAAGTACATCAGGTTACCCTGCAAAAAAAACAGCTCAAGCTATGTTTTGAAACAGCTCGTAGCTGGTATTTCAAACTGGTCATATGTGGATTTTGCACCAGGGTATTGTATTGACTTATTTATTAGTGTAGTGGTAGTGGCAGTAGTAGTCTTTTTTTATATACACGCAGCTTCCTTGAAGAATGGGCATCTTTAAGCATTGCCCTCTGGTGCACGGGCTATTGGCTCCCCTCAGATCAGGGAGAAGCGTTCTCGGTATGGAGAGAGAGAAAATGGGGGAAAAAGGGAACGGTAAAAACGGAGCTGGCCACTCAGCACATCCCTTCCCTCACCTCCTTTTGTCATTGACATCACCCCTTTAAAGATTCATAAGCCCAGACAATTTACATAAAAGTAAAGTCGCTGATTAGTGATATTACAACTGCTTCTGTCCCAAAAGGTCCTGCAGGGCTCAGTGGAACTAGAAAGGTTATGGCTGCTTAGACATATAGCGCATTAGCCTGGGATCCTGTCCGTTCATCACTCAGATCCCATAAGCGCTTAGGACTAAATTAAGCTCCGATTTAGCTGTTTTTGTTTTTAACCATTTGAAGAGAGGAGTGGGGTTTTTAGTTTTCAAATTCTCAGTTACCAGAAGTGATTATTGGACCAGCATTAGGATGTTAACTCAAGAATATTCTAATCAATTTGATTCTATACCCTAAAGGGATAAGCTGAGCTCTAATTACAAATCGTATTGCCTGCAGACTGTCAAAGCAAAGGACTGTATGCAATGAGCCCTTTTTTTGTTTTTGAAGATACATTATAGAATCAAAGTGTGAAGAAAAGCCCCAAATGGGGACATGGGGAGTGTAATATTCCTTGGGGATTTATTAATATTCCTCACTCCATAATGTATACGATCTGCAAGAAAATATGTTATGCAAACAGTTTGATACTGGGAGAGGTGGGGCAGGGGCAGAGAAGAGAGACTTTCCTCCAGTCTCTCAAAGCCAGCATGGGCCGCGTTGAGGTCCTTGGATGGAGGCGAATACACCGACAGACGCACGCTGCTGAGATCAGGAGGAATTAAACCCAGTTTCATCAGGCCAGTTTATGAAAGCCCAGGTGGTTGGGCCTTTAGGGGGGAGACCTGAATGAGTTCAGACAATGAATGGAACAGCTCAGCTCACCTCAACACAGCTCAGCTCAACACAGCTCAGCTCAGCTCAGCTCACCTCAACACAGCTCAGCTCAACACAGCTCAGCTCAGCTCAACTCACCTCAACACAGCTCAGCTCAGCTCACCTCAACACAGCTCAGCTCAGCTCAGCTCAGGTCAGGTCAGCACAGCTCAGCTCAGCTCAGTATACCTTAGCACAGCATAATTCAGAACAGCTCAGCTCAGCACAGTATACCTCAACACATTAAAGCTCAGAACAGTAGACCTCAGCACAGCTCAGCATAGTATACCTCCCACTGGAGGTCCTCTGCCTTGGGGCACTTTGTTTTTTAACATTTGTGTTGCTTTTGGCCTCTCGCTTCCTAAAACAAGAGGCAATAAACGGCCTTAAGTCATTGCACACTCCATCGTTTGTTGGTGTTTTTGCTCAGTCACCAGTTTGCAAAGTGGCTACACTTGACTCTGTGCTGCAAGGTTGAACTGTTTATCTCCCGTGTGAAGTGTGCTTCACTCTACAGTCTTTCACCTTCTGTTTTAGACAGTACTGTGCTGTACGCAAGTATCACAGGCCTAGAACTGCAGTTCAACCAACCCACAACGGTCTTGATGAATTTCACCCTCTTCATTTTCTGTTCATCCTCTTTCATCATCGACATAGTGTAGATGACAAAATATGTAAAATGTGTAAAATTTCCGTTTCTTGGTGTCAACCCACCAATCTTTTTTTTGTTGTTGTTTTCAGCCCAAATCTATTGTCTGGAAAAATTAAACAGAATTATGCCACAGCACGCTTCTCCAATTGATTATGGAAATAAAATATGAATGTACGTAGGTTGGCTATGTAGGCTTTTTCATTTTGTTTACAATATATTCTGTCTGCAGCATGTTTATGCACCACCATTATATTTAATTGGTATGTTGCTGTCATGATTGTGAAGGTAGACCACTTCAGAACCTGACAGTATTAAAAGAAAAGCTCACAAGGCCACAAGCGAATTGTCAAAAACGACTGGTGATGAATGTTTTTCGAAAATATTACCGTCATCCTGCTCTGAAAGCTCACCTTTTAAAAGTAATGATTCCAGCACCCTTTTGAAAACTACAGCACGTCGGAAGAAGCCAATAAACTGTCAAAGAGAAGGAGTCTGGTGTGTTGTGCCAAATAGCATTACTCTGACTGAAAGCATCAGTTGGAATCTGAAAGGAAAAAAAGCACTTTTGAAATTCTTGATCTACTATAGAGTAAGGGGTTGATTTAGCTCCTATCAAACGTCAGGGCTACCTCAGTGCAGTTTTCAGTCGAAGCCCAATGAATCAGTCTCCCTGTGGAAAACCCTCATTTCATCTGTCCTGGTCACAGCTGATTTGTGGTGTTACATGCTTAAGAGGGCCCTGCACTGATTTCTATTACCAACTTACCACTGAGAGGTCACATGTCCCTGTCACATGACTCCGTATATTATCCCCCGCCATTCTTATTGTATCCTACTGTGATTAGAGAGAGCAGAGGGCTTCTGCGTCAGCACAGACAAGGTGCACTTGAGGTTTGGTGCAGTTTTAAAGATTTATTCTTCCACAAGACAATCCTTTTAATGGTTATGACAATGATAAGCGTACAGAAACATACAATTATACACTATAATGCCCTTTTTTCTCTCAGGTTTGAGTTTAAGAACCAAAAAAAATATGGAATGTAAAGAAACTTAAAATAAACATAAATGTGAACGTTTTTTTAATGGTTCATTTGTCATTTGGAACCAAACTCAGACTTCTTTGGAGGTGTACATGCTCTAAAGTGAAACTCTGTTTTCATAAATGATGTTCCTATTGGCTGGTTGCCTCAGGGGGAGCATCAGGACTAATGGGTTCAAAGGTCACTGTAGATTGTGTCACATCATTGCGCCTAGCATCTTTCATCAAGGATAGCTGACAAGTTTGGAGATCCATTTTAACCACATAATGCACTAGATGTGTGGTGCATACTGCGCAGGTCAGCAGTAGATTGATACAGTGAAAATAATGCTTGAAGTCATGGTCCTTGCAAAGTCCTTGGCCCCAAAAATGTCTGAAGATAATAATTCTTGACTGTCATCCTTGTTTGAGGTGAAATGACTGCTTCTTGTGCGCATAATATAGGGCAGAAACTAAAAATATGTTTTAAATGGGTTTTTTAAAATAAGAATTATTTTAAAAATAGGAATTTATTAAATATGCATGTGTTTTATGTTTTCCTTGTGTTCTTTCTCATGCACTCAATGAATAATTAAATAATATCAACTGAGCCGGCAAAACAATGACATTATATCCAAAAATGCATTAAGACATTCCAAAAAAAAAACCTCAAATGCTGAAGGCCCATGTTTACCGTAGTAGGTGTGTGACAGAGGTTATTTTGGAAATGCTGAGGGGTTGCATGTCACAAAAAGGCAAAATAGCTTATTTTATTATTTGAATGTCTCCTCTCCTATGTAAATCAGGATTAACTTGGTCATTAGCCCACAAAAGGATTGTTTTTATTTATTTAAGCACAACCCTTTTAATTTAGCAAAAATGGATTGTAAAAGTTAACATTTAAGTGCACTTTTACAAGGAACCTCCAACACATTCTTTGCCTCTCAGACAATAAATAAATAAATTGCATGCTCCCAGCTTACTAGTTTATTTGATGTCCTGTCCATTACATGGTGAGAGAGAGTCACCAACAAGTCCACACCATTTGCAGTCTACCCAAGAATGAGGTGTACAGAGACCTGCTGGAAGTGTCTGGGTAACTATGAGAGAGAATCTAAGGACCAAGCAGAGACAGAAACAGACCAACTTCAAAGTTTACACATTTTTTAAATAAATATGAGCCCCTCCCTTGAAATCCAGTGTATGCCGGTGCAAGCAAGTCTCATCAAGGGGCATATTTATAGCTGAATTACTTCAGCAGAAGTGCAGAGAAGGGCGGACATCTCAAAGAAATTGGATTTCTTTTTTCTTCGACAGAACAGCGCAAAGTTAGGAAAGCATTCACGATCACAATATGTGTAACGTTATCTCACAGAAATCTTCTTCTTTTTTTTTGTCCGCACAGCAAATAAAATGCAATAGACCTGTATGTAAACGTATGATCGTTAGCCTTTCCCTTAATTGATCTAGATTAGATTATGATCCATCGGCAATATTAAAGGCAACTGACATTGACAATTACAGGACTCATTTCCTTGAAGGATTTAAAAGGGATTCTGGTTTGGCCTCTATAGGAGCCCATTAACTTTAGTGTATGTGTCTCCTGTATTGTGTCTTTGCTAATATTCCAAGTAATGTTGCTATATTACTTGACTTAGTACTGGTATACCTAACGCAGGGGTCGCCAACCCTGGTCCCGGAGAGCCGCAGGATGTGCTGATTTTTGTTTTCGTCTTAAAATCAGCAACTGATTCAGACCTGAGAAAGGTGAGGTGAGCTAACTGTGTAATCGACTGCTTTCATTGATAAATGAACTGCTGAGTAACAATGAAACCCAGCACACCCTGCAGCTCTCCAGGACCAGGGTTGCCGACCCCTGACCTAACCTGAAGCTGAAGTTGGTCAATCACACTGGTAAATTATAATGAAATTACTATTATGTTTTTATAGTATATATTATTATTATAATCCTGTGCATGTCTGTGTCCCTATCCTCCTGCCCTACTGCTCTGGATTCAGGAGGGGTGAGGTCCCTTCGCTCCACCCTCCCTGTGCAGTAAGGACATTGAAGCATGTCCTTCTGGCAGCCTGTGAAACCTCAGGTGTCTCTGACTTTATTCTGGATTCTGGATTCCCAGCGGAGCCCTGAACTGACTGCATTCATATGCGCTTCATAGCCATCCTTCTTTCTCAAACCGCGCCTCGGAATCCTCAGCTTGCGCTTAGTGTGTAAATTTGTATGTCACGCTTTTCCAGTTCAGCTCAGCCTTTAAAGGGCCAGGGAATCATTTTCTTCACATTGACTTTTTTTTCCATTTGTTGCGAAAGAGGTCCAGTGCCAAGCATTGTGAGACAGTTTTTGCTGATTGTTGATTAAAAATTGTTGACATATATACTTCACTTTTCCCTCAGTCATCTAGAATATTCTTATCTAGCATATATTCAATGCTATTTTTCCGTTGTGTACCAGCACATATGGGAATCCCTGTATCTGGGACTTAATATTTTCTTGGTCTCGGAGTTGGTCTAACTTTCCTTGGATGTGCCTTAACTGACACTTCAGCCGTGCTGATAATATCTTTATCTGAATTTTAGCAATGGCATTCAGTACTTTTATTTGGACATCAGGAAACAGAAAATAAATCACCGCTGATATTTGCTGTCTCTGTTACTCAGGGAACATTTCTGTCCTGCACAAACTCCAAAATTGGTCCTCATTCTTCTTCTGTGACAAGATTTGCCGCAAAGCCAAGACTAGGAGATCACCCTCGTTGAGTTATGTCATTGATTGAGGGTACCCTGGAATGTCTTTCCAATAGGTTACTCTTAAGCTTACCGAGGGCATAAATGAAAGCACAAGCCCTGTTGCAGACTTGTTTTGTACTTTTTCTGGCCTGAGGTCTGAACTGGGCATGCTCAGATGCATGACTGGGGGGGGTGACATGGCTCAGGCACTAAGAGCAGTCATCTGGCAGTCGGAGGGTTGCCGGTTCGATCCCCCGCCCGGGCTGTGTCGAAGTGTCCCTGACCAAGACACCTATCCCCCAAATACTCCTGACGAGCTGGTCGGCGCCTTGCATGGCAGCCAATCGCCGTCGGTGCGTGAGTGTGTGTATGAATGGGTGAATGAGAAGCATCAATTGTACAGCACTTTGGATAATGGCGCTATATAAATGCCAACCATTTACCATGACTCAGTTTGTCCTGACGGGGATCCACAGCAGGTAGAAACGTTCGTCGCGTAGAGGTGCGTCATAAGCAATCAATTTAGGAAGTGTTACAGCTGTGAATAGAATCTGTTTCTTTTTATGTTGTTTTTCTGTCGTGCACCTGCATAAGTTATTGGATATGAATGTATAATTTTTTAGTTTGGTCCAGTAAAAGGGGAGGCACTCAGTGTGCTTATCCAGAGGCAAAAACAGCACACAGAGTCCTTCTATAATTGCACGTTGTCTCTTAATATTAATCCTCCAAATTTGTGGATGTAACTCTGTAAACTCTTACCATCTGCTCCTAATAAACAAAGACACATGCTGCGCAGGGCGTTGATGGATCGTCTACCTTCTCCCCTCTCGCAGGGGACCAGTCCTAATATAAATATGTTTTAGTTGCATTAGTCACAGGCAGATGAAAGTCCAAGAGTTTCTTAATGACTTTTTGACCCTTGAGCACAATTACTCAAGCATGAATACTGCGGCTATCACACTCCACTCCCGTCTCATAATGGCCTTAAATGAAAGGTAAAATAATAATAATATTGTTTTACAGCATGCTTAACCTGTACTTAAGGCCACAGAACTATTTGTCCCAGAAATGAATCCAAGTGTTGAAACGGAATGGGACTGACGATTGCCGCCCCCCCCTTTCCGCTTTTTGGATGATTAACTCCGATTAGACAGATAATGGGACGGAGCTGTGGTATTGTGCTTTGACAAAACCCAGGTCTTTTGTTGAAGAACATCGAACCAATTCTGTGTGTATATGTCCTGTATATATGGGGTAGCCTATAGCTTAGTGGCTAAGGTGCTGGACCGGGACCTGGGATGATGGTGGTTCAAGCCACATTGAGATCAGTGCAGCTGTGGGCTCCTTGAGAAAGCCCTTAACCCAATATTTCTCCAGGGGCGATTGGCCCCTGCTTAGTCTACTCAACTGTAAGTTGCTTGAGGAAGCATCGGCAAAATAACTAATGTAAATATATGAAATATATATCAGGTAATGACAGAGTGGGTCTGCAATAGGCTATTGTATAAGCTAATTAAATGAACGCTTAAAATGACAAAATATTGTTGTTTCTCCAGGTGAGTGAGTCAATGAGTCTGTTTTTCCATCCCAAAGCTGTGAAAATATAATATTTGTGAGTTGAAGTGCTTGACAGAACAGGTCATGAAGTAATACTGGCTCTGCCTATTTCAGAGTGCATGAAGCCTTAGGCCACGGATAATCAACCCTCAAATCCAAATCCAGCCCTGGTTTTCTTTCCGCCTGGGTAATTAGTATACCTGATTGGCCAGACTGTCCTCACACCTGACTCACAGGTAAGGTGGAACACCAGCAGTTCTCGGCCCTCAGTCGATTGTGGCCGTCATAAAATGTGTGTTTTCACATCTAATCTTTCATCTGAATGGATATTGCACCATGCAAGTCTTTCTGATCAATTCACCGGCTTGATCACATCGCCAGCTATCCCATCATGCCTTGCAGACCTGAAAAATCATCGCACATTGGAAATGAAGGCAATGGCAAATTCGCTTGTGGCTTTCCCCTTACTCTCCCACCATTAATATGATCCCAGGACCCCAGCTAAGCCTGTTTGGTTCTCAGAACATTCCTATAATATGAGGAAGGCCAATGTTCCCAGCATTCAAAATTGACCAGCTTCCTAGATGTGCATTCGTGTCCTGAATGTGAGCGATTCAATTTCATATTTCAACACTTTTATTTCTATTAAGTTCATTTGTATCATTGCTGTTTTTTGATAACCATGGTGACAGGAAGTTTGTATGCGGCGCAGCTGGGAAGGTTTCCGGTGACTGATGGAAGTTTTTTTTGGAAGGGAAAACTGCTCTGAGACCGTGCGGAATGTTCTCGTCTTACCATCCACTCACAGCCAGATGGCCGGAATGGTTCCCCCGGAATTCTGGAAACCTTTGTATCTGGGACTACAATCCAAAAAAGTTGGTAAAATCCAAAACTGCACAACTGTTCCTATCTGCATCTACCCAAATTGAAACAAGAGCCTCAGCTTTAAGTGCAGCGTTGGCCTCCTTCCTCTCTGCTGCGATTTGTTCCTCTGAGAAAACAACATTTATTTATTCATTAGCTTTAGCAGAGTCTGGAGCCTGTGTGAGAAGGCAGGACGTTTGTCTGATTCTGTTTGAGCAGTTCCTCCTTGTCTCCTCCGGCTGTGTCGCTGAGCAGGAGGTAGAGCATTACCAAGAAAAACTTTTTCTTTTTTTTTCCTGTCACTAATTCACGTAAATTATTGATGGAATCCAGCGGACCGGCAAACTAGGCCATATCTGGGATTTTATCTCAGAAAAATAACGCTATCTGGATTGTGTCAGTAACTGGGAGTGAGTTTGTTGGGCAGCTGGACATTGCCAATGGGGAATGAAACAGACCAGTATTCAATAAGCAGGCACAGTTATGTTAGTGATAGAATGGAGAGGGACAGAGGTAGGGAGAGGGACGGAGAGAGAGAGAGACGGAGAGGGAGAGAGAGAGAGGGAGAGGGAGAGAGAGAGAGGGAGAGGGAGAGACGGAGGGAGAGAGATGGAGAGAGACGGAGGGAGAGAGGGGGAGAGGGGGAGGGAGAGAGGGAGAGAGACGGAAGGAGAGAGGGAGAGAGACGGAAGGAGAGAGGGAGAGAGGGAGAGAGGGGGCTGACAGCACAGAAAACTCAGTTTGTCTGAAGACAGATTCTCATCCGCTGTTCTCTTGATGAAGCACAAGGTCACTTTCAGCTCGTTGCGCTGGCATAAAGCATGCTGCTTTCATCCAGACGGCTGTTCCTCAGAGCTGGGCACATTTTCATTCCCCTTCGGCGGACAGAGGAGAAGACTTTTAGGCCACTGCGTTCTGCGTGTTGCTGCTAACACGCTACATGCCGAACGGGAGGGTAATCCACCCCCGGCTGAGCCTTGAGGTCCTACGCCAGGCCTGAGACAGCTGGGAGAGCCGACCGTATGACCGTGTTCCAGTCCTCTCATTAGAACATGTATAATTAACAATAGCGCTGATAAACTTATACAATTTGGAAATATAACAGGACCACCGTTCTTTTAATTGTTCCATTTTGCCAGAAATAATGACCATTATTAATCTGAAATGATGCATTATACTCCCCAAAGCAGTAAAGCAAAGTCACGGAAATTTGCTGTTAATTACCATATTGAGTCATTACAAAAGGTTCCCAAAATGCTGTCAACTGTAAAGCATAGCAATTTGTTAAAAAGAACCCAAAAAGAAAAAGGCTGAAAAGAAAAGAAGGATTTATTTTGTCCAGTGCATGTTGTTCGTAATTGCAAGCGTCTTGTGTGGTTACAGCGATGAAGCTTTTGTTCCCATAATTGGATTTGTTCACCAATAATTTTCCATATGAAATGATAATGTTGCCCAACATATATATAATTACCTGGCATACGGACCAGTCTCCGATTCCACAGATATTAATGTTTGAATGTGAATGCGTCTTCTCTTTGACAGACAGTTGAGAGAATAGACAAAGGATGAATTAGCACACTGTTGTGTCTACACATTGCATCGCTGAGACAGCTTTGTTTTAGCTCTGAGACAGTGCACAAATTCAAACCAGATCTACCGCTGTTTGTCTGCTGCCTAAGCTATAAATAGTTCCATACACGGAAAGGGCTTCAATACATTGTATGACTAGTAAGTCTTCGCAAGTCATTAACAAGTTTGACTTAAGTACTGCAGTCAGCTCGTTAAATATGATGACCTACACTCACTGAGCACTTTATTAGGAACATTCTCCTGTGCAAGAAGAACTCCATGTAGCCAAGGGCAACAACGTTATTTTCAATTTGAGGGTTACGTCATCAGGGAGTGTTGTTTCTAAGCTAACCCCGTTACACTTAATATAATCAACTGTAAGTCACTTCGGATAAAATCGTCAGCTAAATAACAAATGATTATTATTAGGGTAGTATATACTTGTCTCTGTTATAGCCCAGGGCAGGACAACATGACCAGTGAGCATAAACATCACTACCATTTTCCTTTGCTTAGTTCTCTAGCCCCTCTCTCCCTTAACATATTTTGGAGTAATGCATATAGTATTTAGAGAGCTGAATTCACAATTACTATGCATCATTTAGCAGGAATTTCCCATATTCCCCATATTGTCACAGATGCTGACAGCAACACCACAAGCATCACAAATGGAAATAATTCTTTTTAAATCATGTTTATAATTACTGTTAAACAACAACATTTAGAAAATGCATCTGCATACCAAACCTCCACTCCAAATATAAATATTCACACCTTACACAAGTAACTCATAAGCATGTTATTTTTTAATACTGAAAATTGTATATACTAAGTTATAGTTCCATTTCATTAGCACTGTGTCTGTAACGTTATCACTCTCTGTGAGGGACTGTGAGTAACAAAAATAATTTTGTACAGGAGATGTGAACCCAGAGGGGTTGAAACATTGATCACCGTGCTACTGAACTATGTTGTCTTGTGCAGGAATCCTGCCCACACAATTGATGCCCCAAAAGCAATTTTCTTGTTTATAAAATGACACTAATAGAATGTGCGAAAGATGCTACTCTACATCAAAGAGAATTACAACAATATATTACCGTAGATTCTACTGTAGCTTTTCAAATGAAGCCCAGCATGTGTTGTCTGTTCATTTATTTTAATTTGGATAACAAGAGAAACTTCCCTGAGGTGAGAAAAAATGTCCTTTCATTTTTGAATGAGACATACAGTTTATTGTAGGCCATTTATTTTGGTGAATGTTGCTTAGACCACAGCCAGTAAGACTTAAAATAGAGTAGGGTAAGCATTCAGGAGAGCCTGGGGAGTAGTATCTTCTTATCCTCTTACAGGCAGCATTGCAGCTCACCAAAGACCAGCAGACCTCCTCCTTCTCCCTGGAGTGTTTGCATGCTTAAGGGAACATCAGCAGTTGCCTGTCTGACCAGTGTAGCTCTGTCTTTAAAACCATAGGGGAGTAACACACCTCAGTGGCAATTCAACTTTTTTCTCCAAGAGGAGCTTCACTCACGGTGGAGTCAATCACGCAAGAATCAATCACACAAGTCGTAAATACCGAAAGACCTTCTCCGAGCCAGCCATGCCGATGACTTACAGTCACTGTACAATAAAGTCAGGGGGCACTCTGAAAGTGGACAATTTTGTGGAGCAGAACGCTTGCTTAAAAGACAAGAAGTTTACAGATTCTCATGTGGCAAAAGCAGGCCGCAAAATGAAAACAGAAAGCATATTATGGTAAAGGTCACACATACCCTAGCTGAAGCTAGGTTTTGAAACAGCTGGTAGGACCAGTTCACACCTGCTCCAAATAAAACGTGGTTTGGCCAGCTCGAGGGAGGTTTTGAAACCACTAGCTGGTCATTTCAAGCTGGATTTTACCCCAGAGAAATTAAAATGGGGCCAGTAGACACATTACAAGCACTTATTAACAAATACTAGCTTTGGTTGCCATTTATTTAGAGAGAAGTTTAAACACAGTTTTGCTGAGCTCAGGTTGATGCCTACATATTCTTACTAAAAAAGTAAGGATATTACACTGAGATAAAAGCATCTTAAAAAAAAATAAAAGCTCTATAAAATGTGCAAGTGCCAGCAACTTTTCAAAGAGCTACACTATTACTACTGGATCCAAAACCATCCCCAATACTACTTTTAATAAGAATAAGTTAGTAATGACATCTATAATGTATTCCATTCATACAGCACCTTCTATTCCATCCCAGTGTCTCAAAGTATTCTACAAATTACTTCAATCATATCTCATATTTAATACTCTTACGGTACTGTATGCAGATAGAGTTCTCTACCAGAGTGCCCTGTCTGTATTGCTTTCAGTATAGTCACAAAACTGATGTTCTCTCTACAATGGAGAGAGCACCATATCAGATGATGGATCACCTTGCTTCATAGAAGATTATCTTTTCGGCCTTCATTTTAGCAGTTTGTAAACTCTAATAAACTGAAAACTTGTCACACGTGGAGGGAGATGTCATGCAATGTGAGAGCAGGTAAAAAAAATGCAAGGAACTGCATTTTTTTTCTGGCTGAAACTCAAAACGTCTTCGATACACAGGGTTAGTACGCTGCTATCCTGTTTAGGCATGATGTAGGTTTACTGTCAGACCTCATCACGACCAAACAGAAAGCAGCAGGTATCTGAAGACAATGCTCACGGGGTTGCCAATCACAGTCCTGGAGATTATTTGGGCGGTAAACGACATTGCAACAGAGCGGCGCGGCGGTCCCTGCCCATCGGCCAGACGTTATTGGTTACATCTGTGAAGCCCTCTCCATGGCTCTGAGTCACGGAGAGAGGCAGTGGTTCCCACTGCATTCTCAAAGTGGGAAATCGGACAGAACGATCGCTGGCGAGCCGCGATTAAACCGGCCGATCGCAAACAAGAAAAAACTGTGAAACGCACGCTTTCTCAATACAGACAGACGCGATGTCAGCCAGAAACACCATTCGTCTCCATTTGGTAATTGCAGAAGGGGCTTACAGATGCTGAAAACGTGTTTATTTTCCAGGCACTGCAATATGTAGGTCCACCCACGGCAGAATTAAATCCGGAGCTGTGCTGTTGGAAGAACAGCTTCTCAGTAAACGGAGATGGGCAGAAAAGCCGAATTCCTCCATTTCCGATGTCCCCCCCCCCAAGTAAGTAGAGGCTCCCTTCCTCGGTCTCATTTACAGCTGCATAATGAGTGCTAAAGCAATCGTCTGCGCGGACTGTAGCTGTGAACGTCTCATTTCGTTCTCTGCCTGTCAGATCAACAGCACTGCCACCCTCTCCACACACGCACACACACACACACACACACACACACACACACACACACACACACACACACACACACCCCACTCACCCAGCTGCTGTTCTCAGAATCGTGACGCTTTGTTCTGTGAACGCGATGATGACTTCCCCTCTCTCTCTCTGCACGGGAGCATCGTGTTGTCATCTCCCAAAGTGCCGCACTGACACCTGTGCCGATGCGAACGCCTCCAGGGAGCGTGAGGGGGGGGGGGGGTAGGGAGCGGAGGAGGCAGGAGGAAGACAACAACGCGGGTTTATTTAGTTTGATCTCCTGATAACTGCGGAACTGTGCGAATGCGTTAGGTATGAGCAGGTAAAGTGTAAGCTACCTGCCTGACGCACGCTAGCCTGCCGCAGCCTGAAAGGCAGTCGACTAAACTCAAGTGCTGTACGCCCAGTGTCTAGGGGACCTGTTATCAAGGATTCTCCTGAAAAAGACATTTAGTTCCATTTAGTTAAACCAATATTTCACTTTGCCATAAAACATGATAAATGGACAGCATTTATATATAGCACTTTACAATTAAGGTCAGAGGAGAAAGGGCCAACAGGAAGGTGACAGTAAAGCAAATAACCACGCATTGCAACGGTGGTATGCAGAAGAGCATCTCTGAACAACGCAACGTATCAGACCTCTAAGGGGATAGCCTATAGCAGCAGAAGCCTAACTAAGTCTAAAAAAATCTAAGTCTAATAAGTATCTAATAAATTGCTCACTGAGTTTGGCCCATTGAACAAAATCACTGTTACAAGGGCTCCACAGTCAGTGTCACTGATACTTGCAGCAGTTGAGCTTAAGGGCCAGTTTGACAGACAGACAATCTCCATTCAAAATGGAATTTAGTTTAGGACTTGGTGTCGGTGAAACAGGCACGAAATGTCCTACACCCATATCGACATTTGTTTGAAGTAGTTTAAAAACTACTGGAATATTGCAGCTGCTGGAAATTAAATGATTATTTCTTAAATGTACGTTCATCGTATTTCGTGAAGGAAATGATTAAATCACATGTAACTACCGGTCAAACATGCTTCCACTGCAATACTCTTAATAAAGGGTTCCACCCAGCCTCCTATCTATCCATAATACAAAATCCAATGGCATCTTTCAGCCAAGACTCAAACCCTCTTCTTCATCCTGGTGTACAATGGCTTCACCTGTCTCATTGTTTATTTATTAAACCCAATTAACAGCTTAACAGTCGATGTGAATGGCTATGAGGAGACCAGCTAATCAGAACAGTGCCATTATCGAGTGTAGAACTGAGCACTAAGCCTAAATCAGGGCATGCACCTGTAATTTGTACCCCTCAGACAGGATCTGGTGGAAATAGGTGCTAAAAGGAAACCATGTTGCAAATAAAGGAAAAAATATACATATATATATTTTTTTTTAGCAAATAAGCACTTCTTCTACAAGCTGCTGAGACCTCCACATGGGGAGTTCACAGCAGTACAACCCAATCCGCATCCTCCATTAGCTCTGCTTCTCTGACAAATCTGACACACCAACACTGATTCATTTCACACAACCATACCGCCATTTTTAGTCTAAAAAAACAGAGCAGTTTTTGAACTACATCGTGAGTACATCCGACCGGAATACTTTTGTGTTGTTGGTCGCGTTGTGATGACCAGAATGCAACAAACACGCTCTTTGCGGGACTTGGGCACCTGCTTGAACCCACATACTCCGTGATATTGCAGAGAGCGGTCCCGTCACCCCAGGTGTTTCCGTGACCAAGTTCCCGTGCAGGACCATGGACAGCACCAACCCACTGGCAGCAGCTGCGGCTAATGGCCAATCTAGACAGCTGCTACCATTGCCAAATTATTGGACACTATAAAAGCTTAAAGCTTACCGGGATGAAGTATAGAACTTTGGGCCAGTTTTGCAGACACAGATTAAGCCTAGTCCCAGACTAAATTCAATTCTGAATGGCAATTCTCCAAACAAAACTCAATATAGTCCAGGACTGAGCTCAATATGCGTCTGTGAAACTGTCCAAAAGTATAAGACTTGTGTGTATCTGCATTTGTGAGTGCATGAATTGCTCTCCGAATGGTCTGGGTATTTATTTAAGGAAAAACTCTGTCGTTGTTCCATTATAATTTTTTAATGAATAATTCTTACTTTTATTAGGTGAACTTCCAAGAGGTAAATGAAAAGTGGTAAGCAGACTGCTTCCGTGCCCTTATCTGCTCACCGCATGACAGTTGTCAACACTCCTCTACTATATATTCCATTTAAAGCCATTACTTTGATTTATACAGAGATATATATATGTTAATGTATTCACAGTAAATTATTTCATTCGCATCTTGATAATTATATTTCGGAAAGATTAATGTTTTGTCAGCCGCATTTTAGAATAACTTATTAACATAACAGACTTCTTCGGCAACTGCAGAATGTTCTAGTCCACTTCACAGTACATTGCTGGGAAACAATGCAATCAAAGGCTCGGCGCTGAAGCGAAACGCAGGCTTGGCTCCCCTTTCCATTTGAAGGAACGCCACGTGGATGCAGTGATTTGATGTGACAATTGAGCAGAGTTTGACATTTACGCCTTTCTTTTGAGTGACTTTCTAATCAGTCGAATTATATTACGCCGACATGTGATTCCCCAAAATATAAATCTTTAAAATATACAGAGAGTCTCTTGATCAAGCTAAGCGGGTCTTTACTATTCTACTGATGTTCTGTTCTATTCAAAAATTGTGTAACAGTGTGTTGATGAGTTTCTGACAGTGTTCTTGGTTGTCTCTGGTACCTAAGGACCCAGGCATCTTTTCCTGAAATATCTACAAAGCTGAGACCAGTCCTCCTTTTTTGATATGCAAACTGATTTTCTCAAACAACAAAATGAATTGCAGTATTGTGAGAAACACAGTCTGCTTTCATCTTCACTGACATTTAAAGAAAGGTGTGGAATGCCTTATAATAAACTCTGGGGTGTTTAATTATTAAGCTTGGCTGGGATAAACTCAAAGTGATCATAAGGAACTTCACATCTGACTTCTTGAATGTGACATTGGTGGTTCTCAAGTTTGTGGAAAGTGTTTAGGTAAAATATTAGGGTGTGCAGGCATGCAGAGTGGAATGTAATTAGTGTTGAGTAATTGGCTGGTATATTGTGTAGGGGTATCAAATCTAATTCGCCAGCCATCAATACCATTACTTATTGGGGTCGACCTCGGTCTCTGTGGGTGTTTGCGTGGTGAACACAGTCAGACTGAGCTCAGTGTATTGGTAAGTATATAGATATCGGAGCTACCACCACCACAAAATTAGTGCCCATTGCAAGTGACCCTGCAATTTTGCAACTGAGCTAATTGTCTTTCAGGTGGTGTGATGTCATAGGTCACGGAGGTCACACTGTCAAACTCAAAGATGGGACGGTGGGAGGGGGAGTTCGGTGGAAATGGCGATCATCACACCTACCAACTGCATTATGATGAGAACCCTACATTCTTATCAGATAAATGGTCGGCATTTATATAGCGCCTTTATCCAAAGCGCTGTACAATTGATGCTTCTCATTCACCCATTCATACACGCACTCACACACCAACGGCGATTGGCTGCCATGCAAGGCGCCAACCAGCTCGTCAGGAGCATTTGGGGGTTAGGTGTCTTGCTCAAGGACACTTCGACACAGCCCGGGGGGGGGGGGATCGAACCGGCAACCCTCCGACTGCCAGACGACTGCTCTTACTGCCTGAGCCATGTCGTACAGTATGTTTCATATTCATATTCATATTTGAATGGGCATTTTCCTTTGACCTGCTTTGCGGAAGATGTCACTGTCATACCTTTATAGCTTCCTTTCAGTCAGAATATTTTTTCTAGAAAATGAATATGTTAATTAAATGAGCCTTTATGCAAAAGGGTAGCAATTACACATGTGGAGCAAGACTGTAATTACTGTAATATTGGGATGCAGGTAAGTGTGAACTTATGATACAAGCTAAAATCATACAGTATGAACAGTCTAAATCGCCTCGTATGGAGTCATAGAATTTGAACTTTGAGGCAAATCATAATGTAGTGATTCAATATCTGCCGAGATATCAAGGTGCCATCATAAAAAACAGTCAAACGTATGAATTCTCCTCAATAATTATCACAAGAGCTGCACACGCTGAGATTTTAATTTGCAAGAAAAGGCAAAAAAAAACGGTACCCATCATCGTTCAATCAAGACTCCGTTGGGGATTGGACAGTTCTATAAATATGCGAGAATGCGGGAGGACATGCTTTTTCCGAATGAAACACAATACACATGTGCTGCATGGATCAAAAGGGATTATTCCTCCAACTGCAGGAATGCCTCTGGGTGACAGGAGAGAAAAACAATGGTGCAGAGCAGGAAGCTTCAGCCAACGAGGCGAAGACAAGCGTGTGCTTCACAGAACCATTCCTGTGAAAGAGACCCACTTAGGGACGTGGATATTTCACAACTACACGGGTGGAAGTGGGGAAACGACGTGGGGCGAATACGTGTGTGCACACATGCGCGTGTACGTTGGCGTGTACGTTGGCGTGTGCGCCGGTGTAAGAGTTAACCGGGTTTGACAACAGAAGAGCGGAGGCATTGAGGGAGCTGACACGCGCATGTACTCTAAAGAGAAGATGAAGAAAAACCCTGCTTGCAGGAGAGAACAAAGAAACGGCACCGCATAGGAGTGATTTCTAACAACGGCGAACAGCTGGGTAGAGAATGCACACATCCGGAACGTCCAGGAGTCTCCTGGAATCTGGCACCTGCTCCCGGATAGCTGCAGAAATGGGCAGAAGACTACTTCAAATCTGAAATCTGCTCCACAGCTAGGAGTGTAGTTTAGAAATGTGCATCATCCAGTCTCGAACTGAGCAAATTGAGTACCGAATCACCGAAGTAGCAAAACGCGCATGGGAATCTCCCAGGTCACATAATGTTACAACCCTCCCCCCCGGTTGGTCGGTCCATCTCCCGGAAATAATGTGCGCAAGCTGGGAGGTCTGAGAATGAGGAATGCAGCAGAGGACAAACACACCATGAGTATTAGCCAGGCCCTGGTATTGTACTAGGCATTTGGAGCTAGGAATACACAGCAGTTCAACACACACAACCATGAGCATTCTTAAAGTTTCAGACAATGGAATGCAATTGGTTTTTTGGTATTATTTCTGGAGTTTTTGATGGCCCCAGACAGGTCTGTTTGTGCAGTGAATGATCGGTTAGATATTTACAAAGGTCTCTGGTGCGCTGCTGATTTTATAGGGGTTTGTGGTCGAAGGCCAGGAAATATGCTCCAAAGAAACTGGAACAGAATCATTAAGCCTCCACAGATTTTACCTATATATTTCCTAATTATTGTTTGCAGGCAAATAATGATACGCTAAATAAAATAACAGTACTCTTTCAGATGATTTAAATGCTGGTTGACTTGCTTTTTATGTTCATGCCGACTGCCAATACATTAGCAATTTATATATTTCTCTCTGTCTGGAACATAGGGAGCATGAAGGTAAAATAATGTTTGCTTTCACACTTTCTAGTATAACTCCATTCTAGTATACCATAGGGTTGTGAGGTGTGCTTCAGCAATAGTAGTAGTATACTCTGTGCTACACCTAATACAATATTTAAGCAGCCAGCATATCACATGTTATTTTCCATGCAATGCACAGCCCCCTATTTTTCCTGCACCAACTACCTTGTTATGAAACTGAAGGGTGGCGACAGATCCGTGCTCCTGCAATCTCGTCTGACAACGCTGGCAAGGCCACACCGCCCTCTAGTGGCTCGGCTGTTAGCCGCAGGCCACAGAAGGCAAAGGAAGTCGCTGTAACTGGAATAATGATTAAAAACAATGACGGGTGAAACTGTCATTTTATCGGCACAGGGAGAGGGATCTGCTTTGCAATTATGTCAGATTCGAATGTGGAAAAACTGCAGCCGCCCGAATACGCACACAACACTGTTTATGTTGTTTGTACAGTTGGGCGAGCAAGCTTCTTAGCACATCTGTCACAACTGAGGCTATAAAGAGGTTTGGGACGGAATTAAACTGCCCACTAGTAAAAAATCAAATGCGCGGTAAGATACAATGTTCTCGTCCACGTTATCCACTCCATATCTGCAAGCTGATAGGTCAAATATTTAGACTAATCAAGTTCACATGGCATTTTAGAATGCACTGTAGCAAAGGCACAGCAATCCCGTAGGGGGGAAGGGTTTGCATCGCACACCGATCCCAGGAAACCAAACTGTTCTCCCAATATTAGTGGAATATTTAGTCAACGCTATAACACTGCCACCTCATTGCAGCCACATTGTGAGAACGCTCGCTGTTAGCTTCAGGTTCCAGGAAAGCAAAGCAAGTCTCACTCACTTAATTCACCTGGGCGGTGAATAACAACAGGGGAGCCAGAAGATACTTCACTGATATCCCATCCCATGTGTTTACAAGAACAAGAGCTCGCCGCAGATAATCCTGTTAATTTGTCAGTCAGCAGAGAGCTGCCGTTGAGCCAGTCATCCATCCACAGCCCAGAATGCTGACTTCCCTCCAAATGTTGCCTGCAAATCTGTGGAACAATTCATTCGGAACAGAGGCAGATCGTGATTTATAAATGAAGTCACAATTATAAATTAGTCTCGTTGAGTATAAGATTCAGTTCTCATGAATAGGCAGACACAGGCTAAAGATTAAAATGGCTGCTTCTGGCAGGTTAGCTTGACTTCCATGAGTTCAGGAAGTTCCTGTATTAATAATGGGGGTGTACACTCACTGAGCACTTTATTAGGAACATTTGTACTTTCTTCATTTCCACAACTTCATGTGGATAGGCTACAGCAGTAGAAGTCTAAAAGTCTAATAAATACCTAATATAGTGCTCACTGAGTGTATATAAACTAAACATAAATATTTAGGATTAATTATTTATTTATTCTGAGCATTTACTTTTGTTAATTTGACCAGTATATTTGGCCCAAACGTTTCGTTCACATTGGCCGGTGAGGTAGGGGACATTTAGTCAATGTATTCTCTCCTCAGCAGCACATGAATGAAATAATTGTACTACATAAAATGTATACAGACTGAACTGAATACAGATGAACCAGGCCACTCTAGGTTTCCAGGCACATTGGAAGGTCTCCTGTTAACCTTCCTAA
>NC_083764.1:58407664-58412664 GCF_963514075.1 Conger conger | reverse complement strand
CCCTGCTGAACCCCTGGCCCATGCTGAATTGCTCACATTAATCAAGAGGAAGAGCTTGGAACTCCAATTACGACAAGAAAGAACTTCCATAAACTACAGCAGACGTGCCAGTCTTGACAACTTATTGTACAGACCTGAAAGGACGGGGATGGTTAATGAAAGAGGGAAAAGTGTTGTCCACAAACTGCAGCAGATAAGCCACTAAGGTCAAGCAAAAAAATGCTTTGCCAATCAATGATGGTGCACACCGTGCTTAAATGGATTAGCGCAGAAAAACGTACAAAGGAAAAACTCATTAGCCAACCTTTCAGCAAGCAGCTTTCATCAGTGCCATTCAAACATTCTCTTTTGTGTGCAGATAGCATGTTTTCTCTTTCATTGCCCATTAACGCACCTGCAGTAACTTTACAGTAGCTATTGACTGAATGCCACACATTAATCGCATGGAGGAATTTTAGTTTATTTATATTTGAAGGACCTCAAAATCGTTTTTTGTTTAATCAATATTTTTTAATCACTTTTCAAAGCAATGTGATTATGGTGGATACGCTTTTCTAACTATATATCTGTGAAAAAATGAGGCAAACATTTGTGTACAGTATAACCCTCTGAGGAAAAGGGATTATAAATTGTGCTGGGGGTTCATGTCTGTTCTTGTTTTCTTTTCTTTAAAATGTGTTATGGAACTTTGGTTAACCCATCTGGCCCAGATTGTTTTTGCATCTTCCATTGGTTGGACCTTTCAGTTTGTTACATTGTTTTAAACTGATGTCTGGGTTTTTAATTAATTGGGTTTGGGGGGTTTAGGTCTTTAGGTTTTTTGTTAGAGAAGGGACTGGTGGCAGTGCAGACCGTGCAGATACAGAACCAGCGGGCGAGTTCACAGCTGGAGGAGGGAGAATCGCGTATGAGATTTTCCAACATTTTGCCAACCAAGTTCACAGCACATTTCATCATTGACATTGCTGGCCCAGGCCATAAAGTACCAGGAGTACAGTTTGGATGTCGCTGACTTGGTTTTCTCTCTGGGTAAGAATTTAATTTAAAGTTAAAAGTAAAATGAGTTAGTTAAATGCACTAATTTTATTTTACATCAACAAACATATTAGCTTTCTGTGTAGAATAATGAACAGTCGATTTTTATGATACAAGCAACAAGTCTATGGAATAGTTATATCCATTTTGTAACAAGGCAAGTGTGCTAAAACTGACCTATTCAATAGATAGCTGTATGATATGCAGTCTGTCATAGTTAAGAAGAAGAGGGTAGCTTAGTTTTGAACAACCATTCTTGGTCTATGAGAAAATATTTGATAAAATATGGTACCAATGTGATCATTAGTGCTATATCTGCCTCTTCCTCTAAATCTCTCCTCAAAAATGATTGATTGATTGTACATTAAGATGCGATTTTGAGAAAAGAGGATATTGGTGAACAATTCATATTGATATAAACCATTACAGCTTTAAAGTATTTTAAATGCCACTAATTTGGATGGCTATCCTGTAATATCAATGCTATACTTTCACAGAGCATCCAATATTCAGTCATTTCACAGTGAATTTAATAAACCGGTCTTTGAAACGCCGATCAGCTTGATGTGTGTTATCTTTTTTTCAAACAAGAGTAATTTTTCATGACATATACCATACTGTACATATAAAAAGGTAAAAACACTTATTCAGAAAGCAATTTCCGAGTGTCCATGTCAGCTAGGAAATGAGAAAACACCTCCTTATGCTAATCATGGCTATTCACATACTTTACAGAGCAAATTGTTTGTGGAAACATATTCTCCTCCATAATTATTCACTATATACTGTTCAGAAAATAATTTAATATTTATGCAAATAGTGTTTGTAAAGGGCAGTCACTGGCAGAGGAATATATGAATGTACAAGTATATGAATGTTCTTCTTAATGAGAGTCCCAAACTGCCCAAAAGTACCAGTAACCCCACCCACCGGTAAATAGTTTTTATTTTTACCATGAATGTTCTACAAATGGGGTTTTTTTTACGTCAGTGAATGAAATGAAACAGGCTAGAACAGCGGCATTGGATTTAGACGTTGATTGTACCTTAAACAAAGAAGAAACATTAGCAAAATTGGACAAACATAAAAAAGAAAGAAATTAATCCGTTTTGTTGTTGAGGCATGAATACCCAAGACCAAATTTTGGACCTTTCATTTTTTTTGTAAAAAGGGGCACCAGCTGGTCTCACCCTATAGAGCCCGCATTTATCACCAAGTGATGTCTGGCAGGCTGTGCTGCCTGTCAGCAGAGTAGCGTGCAGCGTGAAGTATAACCGTTTCTAAACTTTATATATGTCAGAGCACACCTTTAAAATATAAAATAACGAACGAAAGAAGGCAAGATTAATGCCCAACTCCTGAGCTGCTGTCACTAAAGCCTTCTACTGTCAGCCTTACCACTCGGGAAACACAATACGAAGCACCACAATACTCCCTTAACAACTGATTCAGGAAACGGTGGTTTTCCCAGCCTGACAGTTCACATCAATAAGAATAGAATACTGATTAAAATGCAAACCTTAAAAAAAAGAATAATAATTTGGGTGAGAGACAAAGTTTAATTAAGTATTTTAAAATGATATTAAGGGTGAATTGAAGGTCTCCTTCCTCTAACGAGTGATGAGATGATTACTCCTGTTGTTTTCCATGCAGGCGGAAGTCTCCGGAGGGTTAACCTCAGTAGGCTGTGCGAGACAGTGAAACTGCAGCAATGTCAGTCGGAAATGGACTGACATTCTTTTCTAGCAAGCAAAAAATAAATACACAGCAGGTTCTCCACAAACCTTGGGTTCTTTCTGCCTTTCTTCTCCACGTGTTCATTCAATTTCATACCCCCTCTTTTGGTCTTTTCTTCCCTTAAACTACAGCATTGATGACTATACAGGAAATATACCCAATGAAAAACTGTGCAAAGGAGAAGCTTTCACATTCTGCCAGCGTGGTCTGCCAAATCAAATGCCAACTTCACAAATGTTGTTTACACCATGAGTCCTTTATTCCATCCAAAGTTCTGTTTTGTTTTTTTTTAACTCAGACTTTTTATTTTCTCTCAATTTCTAAGGGTGAATCACATTGGTAGGTTCATCTCATCAATGCAATGTCCTCCACCAATAACAGCAAATACTGCCAGTCTTCCTTTCACTCTACAGTCTGCCAGTTGAGCTTAGCAGTCACTGAGGAAGAGGAGTACACTTTAGGCATGCTTTGTGCAGGAAGACTGGGGCCCTACATGTGAGGTGCGGACCGGAACCACTCTCTGTAGGTTAGATATTGGGCGGATGGGGTGAAGATCTAATCACAAAGCCAATTCGAGTGCAGAAAATGCAGAAATGAATGAAAGGAATACCCATCAACACACCTGACGCCCACTATAAGCTGCCAATGTTTGTTGACACTGATGAAATAATGCATCTGCAGAGCCAAAGTTCCCGCGTTTCCTGTTTTACCTTGATACACATGATGCAACATCAGCACACACATTATCAAAGCGCCATTTCTTTAGATTATCTGGCAGCGTCTACTCCAGTCCCCGCACATTCACACCTACTGCACTACATTTTCTGGCGATAAAAATTAGGCCGGATTTCACTAACACCTCAGCAAGCCAAACTTCTGTCACCAAGTCTCTGCAGCCCTGTCGGGGAGCTCCAATTGCTCATTTGTTCATTTTGTTTTCATGAGGTATTCTTTTGTTTCAGGGCAAAAGTGTTCACTGGACCATGAGCATCGAAACACAATGTAGCTGTCACTGTACAACCCAGTGACCTTGGGTTTTATCAGTTTTTTTGTGTTTTTTTTCAGCTACTCAAGAGGGCAATGTCTCACGTCTGCTCCTGGAATGTTCACTCAGTTGCAGTGTACTGTATGTCATATAACTATTAAAAAGGATGAGGCAGGCACCTTACGACTATAAAGTGCATTTTAATGCTGAATATTGTTTGATAAAAAACAAGCCACCACTGAGTCAGTGCTGCTGGATTACTGGTGGAAGATGGGCATAGAGCTGAGATCTAATACAGCTCATATTTCCTACAGAAACACTTGATGACCTCAATGTTTTAAGGGCATTATTATTATTATTATTATTATCATTATTATTATTGCTAAATATTTTGGCATCATCACACATATTCTAGGGATTAATATAAGCCCTGGTCAAATATACACGCAGTAAGCACTGCATTTGGTATTACTTCTGCTGCTGTAGCCTATCCACTTAGAGGTTTGAAGCGTTGTGTGTTCAGAGATGTTCTTCTGTATACCACTGTTGTAATGTGTGGTTATTTGCATTACTGTCACCTTCCTGTCAGCTTCGACCAGTCAGGCCCTTCTCCTCTGACCTCTCTCATTAACAACATGTTTCTGCCCACAGAATTGCTGCTTACTGGATGTTTTTTTTTGTCTGTTGTGTGTTAAAATCCCATATCAGCAGTTTCTGAGACACTCGAACCAAATCACATTTTGATGGTTGATGTGAACTTTAACTGAAGCTCCTGACTCGTATTGTATGATTTTATGCATTGCACTGCAGCCACACGATTGGCTGATTAGATAATCGCATTAATAGGTAGGTGTAGTGGTAGGTGTTCCTAATAAAGTGCTCAGTGAGTGTAGTCAAATTATTAGTCCTATCTGGATGAGCCATATTCATCTGTATACTGTATGATGTCAGGGCAGACTTGAGACTTGCCACTTGAGAAGAATTGAGCTTTGAGCAGAGGACATGAGGATGTGTGCAGCCTCTATGAACGCTCCTGAATGGCAGTCCAAATCCCCCCGATGGCATTGGCTCTTTGTGCAGGCCATTTGCAGCATGAAAGAGTTTCACTCCACGCTCCAGCGACCAAGTACCTGGCCATCCTCTAGTGTCGGTTCTGACAACCCGCCATTTCAGACACTCGAATTTCAAACTTGCTGCAAACCAAGTGAACACACGCGTTTACCCTTCTCCGCACGCACAAAAT
>NC_083764.1:58397664-58402664 GCF_963514075.1 Conger conger | reverse complement strand
GAAAGCAGAGTGCATTGTGGGTAAGGAGGATCTGTCTCGTGAACTGCCAGCTGTAACACCATCGCCTGCCCCTCTGTAGTCTTAACATTCTGTATACTCCCCATGTCCTAAGGGTCAAAAACGACCCGCCTTCACTAAACCCCGAAAATAATAAAGCAGCAATTTTCAAGACATTCATGACCCTTAAGACAACACAAGGGTTAAATAGGATGAAGCATTTGTTGTAATGGTTCACAACAGTTGATAATACCATGGATATGAAGGTATGCCTGTGTGTCGGGGCAATACACAGGCATAAATTTATTTCCACATTTAGTTATTTTTATTTGAGGACTTTTTTTGTTACATGATGCTCCTCTCATTGCTCGTCATGAAGTGTCCAGACCATATGCAGGTCGTGTTTGTATAAAATGGTTTGTAATTCTAACATTTTCCGTTCTAAACTTTTCACTTTAAACTCCATATCACATTGTAGCGATGATGATGATGGCATTCCCTTAAAACACAACTGTGAATTACACAAATTTGTAAAGTTTGAATTGAATGAAGGCAATAGTGCTGTACTCTGGTGGAGTTGTTTTGCTGTCTGCCAAACTGAAAATGTTTTCTATGCGTGAGTGTGTACCGGGCAGAGTTGCGATGCCTTTTATCTGCAATTTATCTTGAAAGAAATATACTAGGAAAACTAGTATTATCAAGTTATAAGTGCAGCAGCTTTCAGGTCCATTGTCATATTTCAGCTGGGAAAGAAAGAACAGATGCTATCTGCCACTCACCTCATTCAATTCAACCTGCCACTGTCGTTTTTCTGTCAGAAAATTCCGCCTCAAATTGCCTGCCTTTTTGGTGTGTGTTCTCAGGGAAATGGAACCATTACTCACAGTCTACCCTCGCTCTTAAGACTTTATTCCATATCCAACGTCTAAAACCTAAATCTGAAGTTTACTTCTTATGATGCCTTGGTCTCGAGAAGCAGGGAACTCATTACAAAACATCTCCCTCTGAAGAATTCCTCTGAGCCCACGGCGAAGATGGCGGTACAAATGCGGCTGGCTCTTTAGAGAGCTCCGTTTTCAGGGAAAATGGATTTGAGACAGCCCCTGAAAGGCGATGAAAAATTACAGCAGCACTTCAGTTTGCCGTCGCGTTCCTGCCATTGCTTCACAACACCAAGTGCCCAACCCCCCAAACCCCCCAACACAGCCCCCTCAATCTGTCAGAAGCCCAGAACACAGTGGCAGAGAATCACCCAGGTACACAAATCAGCACATTTGTTGTAAGACAAAACATTTTTGAAAAACCTTCTGTTAGACTCGCTGTGACTAGCCCAAGGGTGCCTGACGGGGGGGCAGGAACCCGCTGGCTTCTGTTTGTACTTTAAAGCAGCAATCCGGAAACAAATACTCACAGATTATTTAAAGTAACAGACTATTTGCAGCCAAGGAAATGGGAGCTGTGAGTTGTCAGCCATTTAATCAACTGCTTAATGTTAATAAGTGCTGATTGAAAACAAAACCGGGTCATGTGACTCGCCGCAGTTAGCTAGCATAAAATGGTTTCAAATTTACAGTAACAGGAATCATTAGAGCTAGCGATGTTTTCCGGCTTGTTGGCTCCATCTCAACCCTCACCTACATCATGAATTATAGGTTCAGTGAATGTGGCTGGCCAAGTGCTAGAGGTATATAATATATATATCATATATTTCACCATTCATGTATGAGTATGCAGGGTCACTTAACCATTGTACTGTGTGTGCAATCAATCAATCAATCAATCAATCAATTTCAGGCTGGAAAAAACGAAATAAAATCCAATAACTCCAGTACCAGGGTTACACGCACTCGCTGAAAAAATGGTTCCAAAAGGAACCCTGTGATTCCATAGAAGAACCCTTCTAGTCCATCAAAGTGGAGGGTTCTGTGTTGGGAAAATGGTTTCACAATTCACACCTATGATAGAGGTCCTGAACAGAACTAAAAAGGCTTCCTCTATGGAGACGAGCCAAAGAACATGTGTATGTTCTGTGAGATCCCAGGAGGAATTTCCATGGCTTTGGAAATCTAGACACTTAACCTGATAATGGCTCGCCATCCAACTCACTGCAGAATCAGCCACTGCAGAATCAGCAGCCAATTAAAGGCTCCCCCCCATTAGGAACACACTTCCCCTGCCTCTTGCTTTGTGACTGCTGGGTCCAGCTCAAAGACCTCATGCAGAATAAATGAAGAGATGAAAAACCTGACCTCCACACCAATCCTTGCCTTCTGTGTAAATGGAAAACCAATTAAGAGTCTCTCTCTCTCTCTCTTCTCTCTCTCTCTCCTCTCCTCTCTCTCTCTCTCTTCTCTCTCTCTCTCTCTCTCATCTTCTCTCTCTCTCTCTACTCTCTCTCTCTCTCTCTCTCTCTCTCTCTCTCTTCTCTCTCACTCTCTCTCATCTCTCTCTCTCTCTCTCTCTCATGCAAACTTCCAAAATGAATGAAAACATACACCAACGCAGCACAATGGCTTAATAGATTTCAATTAGCAATGACAGTCAGGATGTACTGTATAGTATAGCATATATACAGTATAAGGAGCCATGAAGTCTTTTTCCAGCATGTTTCCATTTTTGCTGCAAATGTTCAGGGTCAATTTGAATCAACTCTGATGAAGTGCATTTTATCCCTACCGAAGGCGTATAAACTACTAGAGTCGTTGAAGTTGATTTACCACTGAATACTGTGCTCTGTCTGTATTTCAAACATTGGCATCAGAATGTTTTGTCTTTGTCCTATTACTTTAGAACCTTTTTTTCCCCTCAAACATCATCTACTACAGTCTCATTTTATGCTGATCATTGCTAAGTTCTACTATTACTGTTAGAATGCATATACTGTATATTAGAGCTAAACTACCTGCAAATGAGGTCTATGCCAGAAGTTGTGCTAGACAGCCATTTTTAAGAATGATGAATTGCACTTCTCAACTCTACATCGAGCATTACAGTAAGTGCTCTCATCCATATTTAGGGAGAGGCGGTGTGAGTGCTCCTCTGGGTTTTTGCCCTCTCAGACAGAGTGCTGTTCACCTCTAACTTCCCTTCTGAACAATGACAAGATCGCTGGGAGGGAGAGACCATACCAGAGCATGGCCTTACCAGCTATACAACCAGCCTGTCTGCTAGCATGGAATCAGCAGTAGGAGATGTTTGCATAATCGCTGTGGGATGGTGAAAGCAATAATCACACACACACATATATACACGCGTACACATACACACACATGCATGCACACACGTACACATACACACACTTCCCCTGGTTATGTGTAATGACACCATGGTCCCCCGTTAGATAGGTAGACAAGTGCACACACACCCATGTACACATGCATAATCGCGCACACACACACACACACACACACACACACACACAGAGCAGACAGAAGTAGTTCACTTGGGTGCCACGTTCATGATTCAGGCGACGTCACTGTAAATGAAGAGCGAACACTGGGAGCAGCAGTTAGTCCTGCTTTCCTGTGCGAGCGTTTCGGCCCGGACGCGGCGCTCAAAAGGAAAGCAGCGGACTTGCACACTCTTTAAAAACGGTACGATCGATTGACCTCCACTTCCATTCCGCATTGAGTGCCCATGAGCCACTTGTGTGTGCGGGCGTGCTTCTTCACGTCACAACGTTCCAGTCAATTCCTCTCGTGTTCACCGACATCAATTATTGCGCTACCCCGGGAGCAAAGAAAGGAAAAAAAAGAAAGAAAAAAAAAAAAGGAAAAGCAGTGCTGACTTTATATTTATAAGGAGCATAGCAGACAGATTATACTGACCATAGCTCCTTGGAGAAAAGGAAACCAGTGATGCTAGGACTAGCAATTAGCAAAAGACCGCTGACTCAATAAGATTTGATCAAGACGGTTTGTCCTCCGTGTAATTTTATTTTTATTTTTTTTTAATTCACCTATTTAAATGCAAGGTCACACGCAGGAACTCTGACTCCACCGCGGCGGTGTAAAGCCGGGCGGGACATCAGAATGCCAGAGGAGGTTACGAAACTGCGGCGGTAAGCTCTCGGGGGGGGATGCGTGCGAGCACTTTGTCATCATACATTATAGCCGCGTTCACGTTCTCCAGATGTGCTACGAACCCGGCCAGGTACACTCTCAAGGTAAAGGTTCAAAACGGGAACCCTATAGGTTCCTTAATGGACCGTGAAGTTCATTTGAGAGCCCGTCCTCAGTCACCGGTTCACATGTGAACCTTTGTAAGTTTGAAAATGATCCCTTCTTTAAAAAAAATGCTTCTCCTAAGCATCCTAGGGCTGCTTGAAGAACCTTCTTAAATGAAGCCGTTATTTCTGGGATGTATTCTAAACATGGAATTCATTGTCATGCGCTACAGATGTATCGACGTGTACTCATTTGTTTTATATATATATGTTGTTTTTTATTTATGTGTAAGAGTGAGATTCGGTATGTTTCTATACCCCTGGCACCTAAAACAGAGCTGTTCAGCTTTAGCAGACTTGAGACAGGACCATCCATTTCTGAGGGAAAGATATTCATTTTCAGCAGATGTGGTTACAAACGGCCTGTTTGAGCACAAGATGCCCGGTGGGCAGCGCTGAAATGCTAAGAGGCGAGAGCAGAGCAGAGCCGGTGCGTTAAAGTTAATGGGGCTGGCTAATGCCTGTGTCAGGTGGATAAATCTCCTGCCTGGGTGGCATTCATACCAGTATTCAAAAGACACAATGAGCTGGCCGCTGTGTATTCAACCTCCACTGAAAGGTCCACCTGCGGTGTCATCACACGTTGCACCGCAATCAGTAACCGTCTCTACGGATCGACTGTTGTTGGAGGGAAACCCTACCAGCCGGATCCCCCCCGGAGCATTGTAGTAAATTACACTGGGAGGACGAAATTCCCCCGTATTTGGAACAACTTTCACCAAGGAAGGTCTGCGCTAAAGAGCGTTATCTGTCGGATTAGCGCAGATGCTAACGCCCC